>NC_046165.1:91811964-91866964 GCF_011064425.1 Rattus rattus | reverse complement strand
CTAATATCCCAGAGAACCAACCTAAAAGCCTAGTGTTCGTCCTAGACACAGTCTGAACAGTAGACACTAAATAAAAGTAACATACCTGTGTGGGCACAAACTTAAGTCAAAATAAGTGTGCTGAAGCCGGGCAATGGTGGTGCACACCTTTTAACTCAGCACTCTGGAGGCAGAGGCAGATGGATCTCTGTGAGTTCAAAACCAGCCTGGTTTACAGAGCAAGTTCCAGGACAGCCAGGACTACACTACACTGTGAAATCCTGTCTCAAAAAAAAAAAAAATAAATAAATAAAAGCAAAAATAAAAGAATGCTAAGGGTGATATTTGCATATGTTCTTCTGATAAAAATTGCATAAGTATATTACAACATCTCTGGCCTTGTGAGTTTCTGTTCCCAAGGAACACTGGGCCTCTAAGAAAGGAGATATCAGCCTAGCAATGGTGGCCCACAAGGGCCAACAAAGACTGGCTGAGCGCTCCCACTGTCACCACTGTCAAACACCTGGTCACATCTGATTAATGAGAGGAAGGCCAGATGCTTTAAAAATGTCTGCTAAATCAAAGCGGGGAGAATGGAAAGAAACAAAGAGCAGAGAGAGCGGCCCAGAAGCCTGCCTCTAAGATGGTGGACTTCGTTATCTGTGATGTCTTTCAACCACAGATAACACCGTCAACCACATGGAATCCGAGAGGCATGCCAGGTGAAAAGACACCATAAAGACATAATAAAAAGTTGCACTGGTGCCTATAAATTGCCAGGGGCGGGGTGGGGGGGGGGAACTGTTAGGAGGGCAGAGCCATAAATTCTTGATGTTTCCCAAATTAGAGGGTACGGACACATATGCAAATCGATCCGTGTGGGTAATTGAGGGCTAAAAGTCTGCTGTTGAACACAGCTACCTCCTTCAAAGGCTTCTAGGAAGTCTGCAGCAGGCAGGCACACACAACACACTCTGTAGGAATTCAATTTGGAAGCCATCATCTAAAGCACAGAGGAGAACAGGAAAGTCGTATTGCTATAATGCTTAGATTATCAATCATCTTGACAGTTTATTGGCTTTATCACCACACATACCATTAAAATGATGTCTGGCCCAGACTGTCAAAAGCAAACATTAAACAGACCAGGATTAAAAAGCAGATCCCAAACAGCACTCCAGTCAAGTTTCCCCCTCTGCTCTGAAATTAGTTAGAGCTGACGAAGAAACTGGCCCTGGACTTTGAAGAAAGACACAGCCCAAAAGGCTACGAGTCAACTCAGACCTGACAAGCTGATAGGTCATGTCTTGTTATGGTAAATCTCAGTCCTTCATGGCTGATTTATCACGTACTCTGTGGACTAGAATTATTGCTATTGGTGAGACAGAGAAGGAAGGGAGAGGAAAGAAAATATGAGAGAGAGAGAGAGAGAGAGAGAGAGAGAGAGAGAGAGAGAGAGAGAGAGAGAGGCATATACCATAATTTTCCTCATCTTGCAACCCAGGGCTTGCATCAAAAGGACCAAGCTAGCTCCCAGAAGTGGGGTAGGAATGCTAATAAATTCACACTTCTGTGCAAACAGATTAACATTACCCCCACACAGGTTATTAAAATAATTTTACAGATTCGGAAGAACCGACTAGGCAGCGGAAGACACATTCATAATTCAAGAGCTGGAGACAGGGAAAGAGTTACGAACCTTATACGTTTTTTTTAAAATGCCTCCGCATGTGTCACTTTGGCAAGGAAATCTCAACACAATTAAAACTATACTAGCACATCAATAGGGCTCAATTGAGAGCTGTGTACCTGCCTTTTACTAGGCTGGTGCTTTATAGATGCCTCGGGAAGAAAGGCGAAATGGGAACTTCACTGCTAATTAAAGGGAACCTTCAGGGCCTGAGGAGAAATAGTGGCATTTCTCAAATACATATAAAAGGAGGGCGTTTTCAAAAACCTCTGCCAAGGGTTTGGCTTTTCCACAGTCCCTAGAACTGCTCTCTGTGTGTTTGGAAGTTGCAGGGCTATTTTGTTTGTGATTAATAGCTTGCTTTCCAGTACAAATAAGTCATTAAGAAGGGTGGGGTGGAGCACGGAGAAGCGATGGCTAGAAGCTGGCCCAGAAACATCACAGCCAGTAGGAAACGCATTCCATATTTCTCAACCTTTCACCCCCTTGATTATTTACCCAAGTGGGGTCCCCTCTGGGTGACTTCAGCATGACCCCTTAAGTGAAAAACCTCACCGGGTTTTTCACAGAGGCCCCTTCTCTGGTTCCCTTCCTGTAGGCCTCATTGGCACCTCGGGGGCTCAGCAAACACATTATTTAGAAAAACCTCTGGGGTTGACAGGACAAATACTGCATGATCACAGATGGCTTGCAGTCACCCCATTATGAGCGCCTGCCATCAGCTGGGTATCCCTGACTAGTAAGGACTCTCCCGCCCCACCCCCCAAACAGGCTAGGCTGCCATGTTGTCAAAATTCCAACCAGCCAAGTACCTACGAGCAGTGCCATTCTGTTATGTTGGCTGTGTGTGTGGAGGAGAGACTATGACTCTTCCTGTGCTTCAGATGTCACCAGGGCCAGTGCTGAGGAACGAGGGAAGCACACCAGGCTTGCCCATAGCTGAGCAAACACTGTCCTTTGCACCTGAGTGAGCATCTGGGTTTGGGGAAATAGGCAAGACCCGCCTACACCCTCAGCCTACCCAGCTTACCCATCACAGCTGCACACCAGAGCCAGGAGGGGCTTCCTGGGGAGAGCAGTGAGCTTTCTGGCACCACTCCCCTAGCTCAGACTTCTAAAATGCTTTCACTATCTCCCAGGGAACCTCACACACCACTCAGAAACACACGACCTACCAGGAAACTGACAGAACATCCACTCACATATACTCAACATCCGGGAACCTACAGCTCCATGGGGAGAGTCACAGCAACCGGCCACTGAGGCGATGTATCAAAGTCACAGGGCACTGGCCAAGGGACCACTGTGGAGCTGAACTGTGCCAGCAATCCATGGGACACTTAAAGCATCAACCGTGTCTCCACAGAGGTGAGTTGACCAACTCTAATGGAGGGCACAGTTAGCTGATCAACCGAGCAGGTGGGATACTTTCCGGTTTGCTCTCGCAGCTGCCTATGGCTTCTCAGGGTAGGTTCCAAAGCACCCAGGGTTGTCATCCTTGGTCTTTCCCATCCCCATCCTCACCGTGCTGCTCTCTGTGCTCTACTGATTGCCCTGCGCAATGCTGCCCAACGTACTGTAATCACAGAATCAAGGCAGGCAACAACTTACGGGCACACAGAGTACAGCCAGAGTATGAAGAAACTGAGGCTTCTCTTGGCTGATTCTACTCACGCTTATTTCATTGCCTTCTGCTCTGGAAATGACTCCAAAAAGTCTCAAGGGTCACCCAGTCACTAAGTTCACTGGGATTTCTCTAGCTATGAAAAATGGCTTTTGTGTGTTAGGTGCTATGCAAGAGGGGTTGGGGGAGAGGAATGTGCCTCACCCATAAGAGACTCTTGGTAGCCATGTTAACTGAACTGAGACAGTTTGGAATGTCAAATAGTTCATCATGAGCGTTAAACAGAAAAGGTCAGTCATTGGTGTTAAAGCTACTGTCACCACATGGTGTGATGAGGGGAAGCAGTGACGGACGAAAGCCACCCGAAAGAGAAGCTGAGATGGAGCAGGAAGGGAAAGGTTCACTCCGTGTTCTCTTACTATGACAAACTGCCTGAAGCAGACTACTTTATAAAGAAGAAAGGTCTACTCCAAACAAAACACATATCCAGAGCTTAAATGTAAGGGGAGACAAGAGATGCTTGTGTTTCTGGATCTGGGCTTCCTCACTCAGGAGGGCTGTCCCCAGATTCATCTTGTCTCCACCTCCCATCTCACTAGAAGAGTCCTAAGATCACAGAATATCATATCCAGCTTCACATGGGTTCTAGCGGCCTCAACTGACAAACTTATGCTTGTGTAGCAAGCATTTGCCCACTGAGCTATCTCCTCAACCCTCACCTCCACCTCTTAAAGATCCCCCATTCCTCTTAACCTCATGCACCCTGGACCCAGCTCTCGGAACATGAGCCCCCAAAGAACAAAGCATATCCCAAGTATGTGGGTGAAGAGAGGTGGGCGTCTCCGGCAAGAAGAATCTTAGTGGCAGGAGTGACGTAGCAAGCATAGTGAAGTGGCTTTCACCCAGATGGAGACACAGAAGGGATTCCCAAACCTCCTAGACACGGGCACTTTACACTCACAGCTACTCCCCTACCGCCTGGCTCTGCCCCAATCCTCCCTATCGTCTGAGGCCTGTGGTGAAGAGAGAAAGCTACCCACAGCTATGGGCGGCCATGCAACTGAGTGCCTTGGCAGATAAGATAGGTGACAGCTTTGAAGGGAAGAATCTATAATCCGGACACCATGCTGAGCCAACTATAACCCCATAGGTAAGGACAATAGTGTAGAGATGGCCAAGCCATGAAAAGGGAAGGCTTGTGGAATACACACCCTGGAAGTACTCCGCAGGCTCAGGGCAGTTCTCCTCAGGTATGGTGGAGGGAGCACCTCGTCCCCCTCCATTTGTCATTTTTGAGTCTTTCTTAACAGCCAAAGCTGCACAGAAACTGAAATAGCCTTAGTTTACATAGTATTCAAACCACATCAAATTATCCTGGGCTTTTCCTTCTCTTTTCTCTATAAGTACACCAAATTCATCTGATATTAGTGTTTCCTTCCCATTCCGTTTCTTTGTATTAGCCAAGTATGTGACCCACCAATACCTATCCTGGCCTCCTCTGATCTATTATTTAACTGGCCAGAGTGATCCCTTCTCTAGACCAAATCTGGTTGTGTCCACAGATTAAAACTCCCAAGGGCTTCCCATTGTCCTTAAAGCAACAATAAACATCTTTAATACATCATATAAGGTTCTGCAGAATCTCACTATACCTGCCTCCCCTACAACACATTAAATACAACCTCAAATGGTCTTTGATTCCTACCACATTTTCTCCCACCCCAGGACCTTTGCACATGCTATGCCTATGGCTTAGATCATTTCTCCTTCTCTTGTTTTGTAGTTAAGTCCTATTTGTCTTTGGGGTTTTGATATAGAAATATCCACGAGCGTGCTTGTGAGGGATTAGCTAGAGTAGATGTCTGTAAAGGAATATCTACGACAGACTCTTAGCAGATCCACCCTGAATGTAGGTGGCTACATTAAAAGGGAGAAAGCCAGCTGAGCAAAAGCATTTGACTCTTTCTGCTTCCTGACTGTGGATGCAACGTGACCAGCTGTCTCAAGCTCCCCTTAGAGGGAAACATGGAGTGTTCATGTGTGTGTGGCTGTAGGGAAGTGGGTGGGTGCATGTGTACATCTGAAAGTCAGAGATCAACACAGCACACAGATTATCTGGGGTACAAAGGGGCTTCCAAGTGGGGACTCCATGCCTACCTACCCTTTCAAGATGGACTATACCCTTAAAGTGCAAGCCAACACAAATCCTCCCTCCCTTTCTCCCTCCCTTTCTTCCTTCCTTCCCTGCGTTGCCACTGTCAGGGTGTCTTATCACAGCAACAAAAAAAAAAAATCAAGACAAGGTTTTTACCCAAGTACCATTCACTTAAGGAAGACTTCTCTGTCTGCTCCTAACAACACCCTCATGCTCATGACACTAGCTCATAATGTTCACTTATTAATCAGCCAAGTACATTCTTTTCTATCAGGCTAATGAATCTAAAGTTGAACTGGACATTTATTTGACCAGCAGCAGCCCTCTAGACTGCAGGCTTGGTAATACTAGGGATAATACTTGCTATGGATAACACTGCCCACTATGCAATGCCCAACATCCAACATGATGCATGGCTCATGGATGTGGTCAGCAAATACATGATTTATAATGAGCCCAGAATGAGGGAATGGATGGGTTCTAATAGTTTTGACAGCCTTCCCTGGTTTCTATCCCAGACTGCTGAGCTCTACATGGGAAGCAAAGGCCCTTGTGACTAAATGTTGGGTACCCTGTCAACTCTACCCCTTCAGTGTCTTCTGCACCAAGGGGCAATTTCCCAACCATGCAACCGTGGCTATACACACCCCCATGAGTCTCCTGTGACAGGAAAAGCAATCCCAGAAAAACTGGGTATCACTGCCAGGGACCTCATAGAAAGCCACTGTGAGGCAAACAGGAAGTTGACACACTGAGTTACCATTCAGCCCAGACAGCAAGGTGACAAAGAGATGGTGGCCCCCTAGGAACCAAAAGTCACAGTTTATAACACTAGCATTTCATTAGAGGGAGGGGCAAAAGAACACCTCAGATTCCCAAGCAAATAGGAAACAACAGGCTGGGCTGTGGGGCTGTGACAAAGATCCCCACATATCTTTATCCAAGGACCTGGTGTCATTTACACCCCCTCCCCGGTGCCATGTTTGTTTCCTCTCCTGGTGCTAAGGCACCTGCAGCCATGACCACTTAATCAGTCTCAGCTCCAAAAACCACCACAGATAATGTGTCCTGGCTTCTGACAGCCTCCCTAAAAGACAGCTGGCTTCCTGCTCAAGGGACAAATTGTGTTTTTAAAGAACAACAAATGTAGCTGCTGGTTGTGGACAAAGAGTGAGCAACCTCCTCTTAAACATGCTTTCCCTGAAGGAAGCAGCCCCATTCTGGCCTCTGTATTTCAGAGAGGAAAGGGATGTGCTCAAGTGTGTGTAGCTATATGGGAGCTGGGGGTGTGAGGGGGCAATACATGAACATCTGGAGGCCAGAGGTCAACATAGGCAATAGATGATGTAGGATGCATAGGGGCATGCCTCCTCATAGGAAAGAGGTGGCATCCCTGTGAGGACTCTGAGAATGAAAATGGATAAGCCTGTGTCAACTAGAATAAAAAGAGGAAGGAAATACCCAGAATGTCCTGGGGGAAGCCTCTGGGCCATTCAGAAGAAACAAAAGGAAAATTAGACCAGCACTTGCACCAAGCAGCTCTCCCAGTCATCAGTGCTGAGACTAAATGAGGACTGAACTTGACAGCAGCCATTCCTCTAGTGAGATCCCTGAACCCAGTTCTTCCCAAAGAAACATCATGGCTTCACTTCTCTGCAGAAGAATGAACAGGAGCCCAAAACGCTGATTCCCGGATGCAAGTCAGATTATTTTAAAATATGACTTGCAAATCCAATAAAGGCTCTCACTCGTTCACTAGACCAACAACACACAGAGCTGGTGAGGCACAGCACCCGTGTGGAGTTTCGCAGACACCATGGAGCACCACCTGTGTGTCCCACTCAGCTTTCTACACAAGCAGGTGACTTTACCCCAACACCTCAGGCCAAATAACTGACTCTTCCTGGTGGAAGTAGGAATGGGCCACGATGTCTGGGCTAAAGCAGTGGAAAGCACCTACTTCCATCCACTCGAAGAAGGAAAAGACTCGGAGAAGAGAGAGGTGAGGAAGGCACAGGAACCCCAGAGTCCTTAGCCACCAGCTTAGAGCCAATCAGCTCTAAGACAGCAGAAAGTGTACGGGGCTGGGGATTTAGCTCAGTGGTAGAGTGCTTGCCTAGCAAGTACAAGGCCCTGGGTTCGGTCCTCAGCTCCGGAAAAAAAAGAAAAAAAAAAAGAGTGCAACTCTCAAGAAAAGAAAAACATAATTTTTTTTAAACCCACACACATTTGCCAAGGGGGGAAGCGAGGAGCATTGCGCTTGTGAGAGATAAACAGGAATTCCAATCAATGGGACAAACTCTCACTGGTTCCCTTGCCTGAGACCGCCAGTTAAAAAAGGCTTGTTTCAATGGATGAATTGTTCGGTTTCTTCCAGAACTGTGGAATGTTCTAAAAAGACTAAGCTGTACACTGACTCCTGCTGGGCTGATAGGTAGAAGAGAATTTTTTAAAGTATTCTCAACAGAACAGTACCTGAAGCTGTGAATGTCTAAAGCCCCTCCCTATCCCTGGAAGCCACAGGTCAGCTGGGTAAAAAACCAGACTTGCGTTCCTAGAGACAGGTCAGGGAGGGCAGGCATCTGCCATGGGAAAATCTAGGTCTTGCTGGATACAGAGAAAACAGAAGCCACAAGAGACTCTGCCTGCTGGGGCGAGGTGTAGTCTCATTCTGTGTGTGAGGAAGGCGACCCAAGTGAACAGAGCCATTCCCACAGCCCACTATTTCCCTGACACCCTCTGTCGTGTCCCCTGAGAACCTACTGGGGACACTTTCAGAGCTGAAAGAAATCACGAAAATCTCTGGTCTCTCCACAGCTATGAAACTCAGGTGCAACCTCCCAGCCTGGCTTTTCTCATCTGAAGTGGAAGGAAAGTAATCCCATACTGCTTGTGAAAATACCTGTGATTAGCGGGTCCTCGTGACACATTTAACAAAGGTGAGCCCACGCCTGGCTTTAAGGGCCCAAGTGTGTTTGTTCCACAGAGGCCTGGAAATCACTCGAAGACTCTGCCAAGGGGCTGAGAACGGCCTGTCAGGACAGTGTCCAGCCCTTAACCTACTCATACGCCTTGGACTTAGCTTGTGCTAAGATGCCGCAGAACACATCATTAAACCAAAAAGTCCTATAGCCTGGGGTTTCAGTTGTGCACCTCCACACACAGCTTGTCCCCTGGGGTTCTCAGCATCAAAGGCAGGTCCTCATGCTTTCAAGACAAACACTTTTCCTCACTGAGCCATGCCCCAGCTACTCCCCTCTTGTTCTTTTTAAACCACCAAGGAATATGAAGGTGGCCGAGAAACCCTGACCATCTGCTCAATGGTCTTTTTTTTGGACTAGGCTGGAGACCCAGTTTCGTGGGTCTGGCTGCCTCTGGTACCTCACAGGATAAACAGGGGTCCCCTTTACCATCTTCTCCAAGAGGGGGTTTGCCTCCACCCACGCTGCCCCAAAGCTGTTATGAGCCCAGGAACCCCATCACAAGTCGTCCTAGAAGGCTTCCACCCTGAGTCCTGCTCAGGAAGGCCCTCCGCCAGATCTCAGCTCCAGGACAGTGATATTCAGAGTTGTCCTGGCTATCGCTTTAACCACAGGTGCATTTCTTCTCTACCAGACACTCTCCTAAGCACTGTGAACAACACAGCATTTCATGTAACCTGAAACTCGGCTGTGCAGCAAGGCACAGTCCTCTCGGCTTTCTGGAAAAGAAAAGAGAAGCCTCCTGGACGAATGGAGCCCGATTCTGTCTCCATGCAGATTGACTTCTCCACCCTCTTCTCCGTCTACACTCTATATGCCAAGGCTACGGCTCTCACACAGGCTGTGAGAGAGAGAGACTCCACTGTCACGCCAATGATAGCTTCCTGTTAGAAGTGAGGGGTTTGGGGGTGTGACAGGAAGATGATTGGGACTTAAGACACATGATATAGAGAAGTCACTGCTCAAGCAAGGTGAGGAGCAAAAGCCCAAACCAACCGAACCTGCCAGTTCCTCAATCCAGGAGGAAGAACGGAGGAAGCATCTAGATCCCACAGCACATACCCTTCTCCACTTCAAGTTCCAGCCTGGGCCAACATACCAGCACACACACACACACACACACACACACACACACACACACACACACACACACAGGTCCCAGACATGGCTGGCACTTGTCGCCCTCCCCTTACCCTCCTGCTAAAGATGAAGAGCCCACAGAACTTCTATGGTTCATCTTCCTCAGGCCTCTCAAAGGAAGAGGCCTCCCCTGAGCCACACCCTTGCTAAAGCTGGGCCAGCGCCATCTTCCCGCCTGTTAATTCCCTCCATTATTCCTGGATCAGTTTCCTCACCCTGCACTAATTCCTCTCCCTCTCCGGTGTTTATCCCCTTCAGATATTTGCAGGCTGTTATCATGTACCCACTTAGCCAAGCAGCGCCCATTAAGTTCTTTTCATCTTTCCTCATAAATCAATCCCTTAATCCCTCCAAGCCCTTTAATCGTGCTTGCTGCTCCTCTCTGAACTCCATCCAGTTTCCTCACATCTCTGATAATGTGGTGACACGGGGCTGGATGTGAAACTCAGCTGCTGACTCATGCAGGGCTGTGAGTGCCAGGGAGAGCACAGCACGCACGTGTATGCATGTGTGCACAAGAATCCACTCAAGAACATACCACGCACACACCTGAATACCTGCACATGCACACACATGCATTCCTGTATACACCACACACACGTGCACATGCACCCACACATACACTCTTGCACACATCACACACACTTGCACACATGCACTCTTGCACACACATGTGCCCTTGTACACACACATGCACTCTTGCACATACCACACACATGCACTCTTGCATACACACATGTGCTCTTGTACACACACATGCACTCTTGCACATAGCACACACATGCATTCTTGCACACACATGTGCTCTTGTACACACACATGAGCTCTTGCACATAGCACACACATGCATTCTTGCACACACATGTGCTCTTGTACACACACATGCACTCTTGCACATAGCACACACATGCATTCTTGCACACACATGTGCTCTTGTACACACACATGCACTCTTGCACACACACATGTGCTCTTGTACACACACATGCACTCTTGCACATAGCACACACATGCATTCTTGCACACACATGTGCTCTTGCACACACATGTGCAAGCATGCACTACGCAGAGCTCAGTCAGAACTAGAGCAGCCTGCGACAGCTGCCAGCCCCTAGCACTCATGCTGCAGTCGCAGCAACTCAGAGTGAGCCTGGGTATCTTTCAGACTCAGAACGTCTCTCAAATGTTCCAGGGCCCTGCAGGACTTAAAGGGGTTAAAGAGGGTTGCGGAAAGTTTTATAGCCCCATAATATTTCACTAGCGACTTGCACACTCCCCAAGAATACAGAGGATGCCTCTGAACTCAAAGAACTAAGGGAGCCAGGAAGGCCATATTGGAGCCCCAGGCTACAGGCAAACTCAATGAGGCACCCTTACACACCCAAAAGTAAACAGCCATGATTAAAAAGACTTACAACACCAAATGTTGGTGAGGATCTAGACCAAGCAGAACTCTCAGCGCCAGCTGGTAGACAAGAAAAGGAAAGGTCACTTTGTCAAAAGATCTGGCAAATTCTCCTAAAACAAAATGCACAAGTAAGTCCAAAACCCCACCTCCAGGTATTGAATCAAGAGAAGTGCAAATATATTCCCAGAGGCTTCTGAGCATACACACGGCAATCTAGCAACCACAACCTGGAACCCTAGCCGAGACTCGGTAGGAAAAGAACAAATCAAGGCCCATACATTACCGGATGAGCTCAACGTTAAGGAGAAACAAGTCACAGGTGAGAAGACCTCACACCAACGAAAACCACATACCCAGTGACCCACAGTAGACAAAGTTCTGAGACTGTCCAAATTAAGCTACCATGAGAAGGGGTTGGAGAGGAACAGGTAGACCCTGGAGAGAAGGGAGCAGCGATTAACTGGGAAGGAGCAGAGAGAACTTTTCTGTTGAATTGTACAGATGCCAACACTTATCAACTACCCCCCTCTCCACCAAGAAAAAGAAAAAGAAAGGTATATCTAGGGCTTGTGCATCCCACAAGCAAACAAACAAGTAAGTAGATAAATAGACTGAAGAGATAATTCCACAGAAGAAGCACAGGCTGCTGTTCTGCACCACCCGGGTTCAATTCCCGTTACCCACTCCTAGCACCTACATGGTGGCTCACAAACATTTGTAACTACAGTTCTTAGGGACACAGTACCCTCTTCCTGGCCTCTCCAGGCACTGATCAAAACACCAATACCTATTAAATAATAAACAAAAATTTTTTAAAGAAAAATATAAGCAAAACAATCAACACCGAGCTCCAGAAAATACCACGCATGTGGACCTTTTAGAGCAGTGGTTCCTCATATTGTGGTGACCCCAACCATAAAAATGTTTTGTTACTATTTCAAAACTGTAATTTTGCTACTCTTATATTTTAATGTAAATATCTGTATTTTCCGATGATCTTCAGATGGCCCCTAAAGGGTCATTGGACCAGAAAAAGGTCATGACCCACAGATTAAGATATTGATCTCTGCAGCTTACTATGGTACACACTGGTGATGGTCAGTCTTTGATTATCAACGTGATGGAATTTAGAATCACCGTGGAAACAGATCTATGGATGAGTCTGTGAGGGAACTGTCTAGAAAAGGTCAATTGAGACGAGGAATCCCAACTTAAATCCAGGAGGTGCCTTTCCAGGGGCTGGGGTTCTCGGCTGATAATGAGAGAAAGCAAGTTGTGCACACCATCAATCACGTTTCTCTGCTTCCTGACTCAGGATGCCACATGGCCAGCTGCCTCCTCCCCTGCTGCCATGCGTTTCCCGCCAAGATGCACTGTATCCCCTGGAACCTGGGTGTGGCCACTCTTGCTGTCACCCTCCCCCTCCAAGTCTTCCCTCCTCTCTCCTTCCCACTTCCCACCAATCTCTCCATCCTGGCTGGGGCTAGGACCAGGGATTCTTACCCACGGACTCCTACAGGGAAGGCAGGAAGTGGACCCTTAGGCCACAGGAAGCTAATGAAAAGCTTACATGTGTGCAGATGTGCCTGTCTTGAGACAAGGATCCTTAGTTCCTCTCAGATTTACAATTGCCAAAGAGGCATACGTCCCAGGAAGGGCCCTAGAAGACTTCTTAAACAGTATTTCACAAGTAGGCCGGGTCATGCCTCCATTTGGAAAACGTCTGTTTCTAGTTAACAAGTATCTCTTCAGGGTGTAGCCTCGCATGTAGAAGGGACGAAGGCTAATCAAGAATCTAGACATCCAGGGAGGCTGAATAGCATCTCAAGCTGTTTGCAAAAGGGTCAGCGTTATTCACGATAAACTAAAACTAAGAGTACAACAGCATAAAGGGTATCTTTTTTTTTTTTTTTTTTTTTTGGTTATAATGCTGTTTATTCTTTTTTTACCACACACTGGCACACATTTTTTTTTTTAAATATAGTCTTTTTTTTTTTATTTTATTTTATTTTATTTTTTTTATTAACTTGAGTATTTCTTATATACATTTCAATGTTATTCCCTTTCCCGGTTTCCGGGCAAACATCCCCTCCCCCCCCCCCTTCCTTATGGGTGTTCCCTCCCACCCCTCCCCCATTGCTGCCCTCTCCCCAACAGTCTAGTTCACTAGGGGTTCAGTCTTAGCAGGACCCAGGGCTTCCCTTCCACTGGTGCTCTTACTAGGATATTCATTGCAACCTTTAGAGATCAGAGTCCAGGGTCAGTCCATGTATAGTCTTTGGGTAGTGGCTTAGTCCCTGGAAACTCTGGTTGGTTGGCATTGCTGTACATATGGGGTCTCGAGCTCCTTCAAGCTCTTCCAGTTCTTTCTCTGATTGTTCAACAGGGGTCCTGTTCTCAGTTCAGTGGTTTCCTGCTGGCATACGCCTCTGTATTTGCTGTATTTTGGCTGTGTCTCTCATGAGCGATATGCATTCACATTTTGATCATCCGTCTTGAGTTTCATTTGTTCTAGGCATCTAGGGTAATTCAAGCATTTGGGCTAATAGCCACTTATCAATGAGTACATACCATGTATGTCTTTCTGTGATTGGGTTAGCTCACTCAGGATGATAGTTTCCAGTTCCAACCATTTGCCTCTAATTTCACAAAGTCATTGTTTTGATAGCTGAGTAATATTCCATTGTGTAGATGTACCACATTTTCTGTATCCATTCCTCTGTTGAAGGGCATCTGGGTTCTTTCCAGCTTCTGGCTATTATAAATAAGGCTGCGATGAACATAGTGGAGCACGTGTTTTTTATATGTTGGGGCATCTTTTGGGTATATGCCCAGGAGAGGTATAGCTGGATCCTCAGGCAGTTCAATGTCCAATTTTCTGAGGAACCTCCAGACTGATTTCAGAATGGTTGCAGCAGTCTGCAACCCCACCAACAATGGAGGAGTGTTCCCTTTCTCCACATCCTCGCCAGCATTTGCTGTCACCTGAGTTTTTGATCTTAGCCATTCTCACTGGTGTGAGGTGAAATCTCAGGGTTGTTTTGATTTGCATTTCCTTATGACTAACGATGTTGAACATTTCTTTAGGTGTTTCTCAGCCATTCGGCATTCCTCAGCTGTGAATTCTCTGTTTAGCTCTGAACCCCATTTTTTAATAGGGTTATTTGCCTCCCTGCTGTCTAACTTCTTCAGTTCTTTGTATATTTTGGATATAAGCCCTCTATCTGTTGTAGGATTGGTAAAGATCTTTTCCCAATCTGTTGGTTGCCGTTTTGTCCTAACCACAGTGTCCTTTGCCTTACAGAAGCTTTGCAGTTTTATGAGATCCCATTTGTCGATTCTTGATCTTAGAGCATAAGCCATGGGTGTTTTGTTCAGGAAATTTTTTCCAGTGCCCATGTGTTCCAAATGCTTCCCTAGTTTTTCTTCTATTAGTTTGAGTGTATCTGGTTTGATGTGGAGGTCCTTGATCCACTTGGACTTAAGCTTTGTACAGGGTGATAAGCATGGATCGATCTGCATTCTTCACATGTTGACCTCCAGTTGAACCAGCACCATTTGCTGAAAATGCTATCTTTTTTTCCATTGGATGGTTTTTTTGCCCTTTGTCAAAAAATCAAGTGCCCATAGGTGTGTGGGTTCATTTCTGTCTTCAATTCTGTTCCATTGGTCTATCTGTCTGTCTCTGTACCAATACCATGCAGTTTTTTTATCACTATTGCTCTGTAATACTGCTTGAGATCTGGGATAGTGATTCCCCTGAAGTCCTTTTTATTGTTGAGGATAGTTTTAGCTATCCTGGGTTTTTGTTATTCCAGATGAATTTGCAAATTGTTCTGTCTAACTCTTTGAAGAATTGGATTGGTATTTTGATGGGGATTGCATTGAATCTGTAGATCGCTTTTTGGTAGAATGGCCATTTTACTATATATTAATCCTGCCAATCCATGAGCATGGGGAGATCTTTCCATCTTCTGAGATCTTCTTCAATTTCTTTTCTTCAGAGTCTTGAAGTTCTTATTGTACAGATCTTTCCCTTGCTTGGTTAAAGTCACCCCGAGGTACTTTATATTATCATAAAGGGTATCTTAAAGATGGGTGGGTGCGTGTGTGTGCAGATGTGATTTCACATCAGAAACTGACATCTTCCTCAACCACATCTCTGTCTTCCTTTTTGAGACAGGGTCTCTCACGGAACCTGGGGCTTGCCTTTACAGCCAGACTTGCTGTCAAAAGACCTGAGATCTGCCTATCTCAGCCTCTGCCAGTGTTGAATTACAGATGTTATCACCAAACACGGCTCAACACCAGCAGAGTGAGCACTGGAGAATCGAACTCAGATCCTTGAGTTTGCACTGCAAGCACTTTACCAACTGAGTCATCTCCCGCAACCCCAATGTCTCTAAGCTTTTGATGAAGCCAGTGCATGAAACTATTTATCAAGCACTTAGTACAATAAATTAAATAAGAGAAATGAGTTCATTGGACAGTTTTCACTTAACTTCGTCCTCCACTGTTGCATGGCCTTGTTTTGTACGTTAGAAAAAGCGAAGTCTCAAATATCTCTCCGAAGTCATACCACACAGGTCTCCAACATTCATTTTCTTCACAGCTTTTCTAAGAAGGACTCCAGCTACTAGTGTGATGACTCCTAGAGCTTCGTAAAATCCTGCAGGTCACATATAATCTGTCCCATAAGCCCTAAAAAGACTCAAAGTGACCCAGAAAGGGAAGGATTCCAGTCTACAGAGACTTTGGGTTGAAGGTTGGCAGACTCACAGGATTACGTGGCCCAGTTTCTGATTTGGAAACCTCCATTCTTGCAAAGAACAGACAATGGCTGAATTGGTACAGTTAGGAACAGAACAGCATGTCCCTCCATAGCCTTCCCCAAACCACCTCAGTGAGACACACAGAGAGAGACCTACATCCCAGAGTCCTAGGACCCAGCACGCATGTTCCCTTAGGTTTACAGTGGCCTGTGGTATAATGAACAGCTGCCCAAAGGCCGCCTTCATCTGCTACCCAGAGAATTCTTTCAAGTGAGTCTGCACACAAGTCGAACTGTTGACCTTACTATCTGAATTCTAGGCATTTCTATGAGGTAGGGAGCCCTTGGAGGCTGGTGGGGGGCTGCCCTCTGGCCCACAAGGCTGTAGGCGGGAGACAGAGGGAGAAAGCTGGAAAGGAGTGAGGTCTTGATCCTGTGAAATGTTAAAATACCAGCTCAGAGGCCTCCAAGAGCTGAGCTGCCAGCTCTTTGGTCAACTTTTCCTCTGAGAGGCAAGATACATAAAGGCATCACCAGGGAGGTACTAGAGAAGCTGGTGCTCTGAGAAGGTCTGCTCTACCCTGACCTCTTGATTACGGCACGAAAAGTTAAAGCCAACCATGGGGACACGTCTATAACCCCAGCGCCGCGTGAGAAGCTGAGCAAGAAAAAGGTGTGGCCCGAGTCCTTCACAGCCACGTAAAGGGCACAGCCCCAGAGACCTAATGTCCTTGCACTAGGCTCCACCTCTTAAAGGTTCCTCTACCCACAATAGAAGCACAGACTGAAGCTTCTGGAACACGGGCCTTTGAAGGACAGTCAAATCCTAAATTCTCTCAATTGGTTCCTAGAAGAAATATTCTCCATACCTCCCTGTTTCAAAGGGACAGAAAAAGGCAATCCTGTCCAAGTCAAACTTAACCTGCTTGGGGCATTACATCTAGAAAGGAGCATGGCTTCATCGTTAATTAGGCCTCAGCCATCCGCACTCCAAAGTAAGTGAACTCCTTGGCGTTGCCTACTCTCCAGGCAGGAAACTTCAGGGGCCGCGGCTTTACACAAGGACATTTCTAGCAAGCCAGTCAGGTTCTCAAGAGGCTAGGAGCTGGCTAATGAGACCCCGGGGATGAGACATGGGAAATGGCGACGGTCTTCGCAGGCATTTTTTCTCCCTGGTGATCTCTGAGTAGGATAAAGACACTTTTCTGAAACGCAGTACAAGACCAGGCAGGCACTTCTGGGTAAGGCCTGTGGTAAAGGAAGGATAGCAATGAGGCCCAGGGTCTGGGAGATACCAAGCTTAAAGGGCGGGACCTGGCCATCTATTTTTTTTTCTAAGATTTATGTTTAAATTTTAAAATTAAACGTATGTCTGTCTGTCTGAGTACACACACACACACACACACACACACACACACACACACACGAGCTCAGAGGCCAAAGGTATCAAATCCCCCAGGAGCTAGAATTCTAGGCAGTTTTGAGCTGTCAAATGCAGGCACTGAGCACTGAACCAGGGTCCTCTGCGTGAGTGCATGCCTACATTGTTTTTAAAGATTTATTTTTAAATCTATGCATGTATTGTGGGGGTGGGGTATGTGCACATGATGTAGGTGCCTGTCCAGAAGAGGGTGTCTGACGCTTTGGAGCCTGAAGCCATATGCAGTTGTGAGCTGCCCTAACGTGGGTACTGAATTCAGATCCTCTGCAAAGGTTACGTGCACTCCTAACCACTGAGCCATCTCTCCAGCCCCATTAATGACTTTAGCCCATCATACCTGCAACAGGACTGGCTTGTCTATCACACTCTTTTGAGGGTGGCTCTGAAACCTGCCTTTATATCGGTCTGGTGTCTCTCTGAGCAGAAATCTTTTGATCCACAAAAGATTCATGAGTGGGGAAAGGAGTCTTGTGGCTTCAGTCAAGTTGACTTCCCTTTCCCTCATACAAATTTGACCATCCTGCTTCTCTCTCCCTTCTCCGGGCCTCCAAGGAGCCCCCCTCCCAAATAAAGCCACCTCCCACTAGATTCTCAGGAATAAAAACATTTCCTTCTCACTCCCCAATTTGGAAGGATTTGTTCCAAGACAAGTGGGCATGGGGAGTCATCTTTTCCATTCTCACAGGGTAGACTTTAGTGATAAAGTTTTAAATTGCTGTCCATTATTAATGTTAAGCTCACAGCAGTCGGCCCTAAAATCTGCAATTATAACAATTCATAAAAACAGCCCCTTTGTTAGGCTCGCTTGAAGAGCTTTTGAAATATAATTGCAATGTGCCGCAAAGTAAAATAAAAATTCAGATTTTCTTTTACCGAGGCCATGAACAATACTGTCCTTTTTTACAGCAGCGGAAAGCCTCAAGACATCCGTTATATTCCTTCAATGAGCTTTGTTCAATAAATGCTAAGCCTTGAAGCTTTTAAATGTATTAAAGTGATTATGATATCATCACTCCGAAGGCACTTCAATAGAACATTAAGACAGAAACTATTTCCCTCCACACACGGTGTAACAGTAACAAAAAGTTGATTAAATGCACATTGTATCAAAAATATTTTCAGTATTTATAGACATATGTAGATAATGTTAACGCAACCCACACCAAGGGGAAGAAAGGGATCAGAAAGTAATAAAAGCATTAGAGAGAAAGCAAATTGTGATGCTTAATCTTCAGAACTTAGGCTGTGGCTTTGCTGGTGGATTCGCAGGGAAAAGTCGCGCTACATAAAAGGGAATGAGGCTCAACGTGAAGGGATAACAGAAGAACCAATCCTTGTTTTCTTTTCTCGCACCCCCAGACACTCCCCTGCCTCACGTACGCCATTCTCTTCCTTAAATAGCTCAATGTGCACACTGGCGGTGACGGGAACGACTTATTAAAAACACAGATCACGCTGCATTGAACAGAGCACAGGCCGGCGAGGTCTACAGACGGGGCACATGCCTTTAGGCATCAGCCCGGGAGGTGTAGAAAGGTTAGAAGGAGAGATGTGAGGTGGGGTCAGAGTATCAGGACGAGATGCGAGCTTTGCTTTGTTGCAAGCTTGTTACCCAGCGAACTTAGCCTAGATAGGGGATTATGAATTCACGTGTGAATTTATCCCTATTAAACGTTCAGTAGCAGGGTCAGTTGGCTGGAATGGCAAAGCCCAAGGCACCATGGTCACATGGCTAGGGAGGAATGCCTTGTAGGACCTCCTGACAGATGTAAGGAAGGCGGCACTGGACGCTTCAGGCCTTTCTTGAGTGCACATAGACTAACGATTCTAACTGTGCTGTGTTCTGGGCCCTGCTGGCAAGCTCAGCGTTATATCTTGAATGTATGCTCCCAAGGCACTAACAATGCAAGTCCCCCCCCCATCAGGATGGTAATGTTCATATTTTGGAATAACTATTTATATAGTAAGGATATTTGTCCTAGGCTCACCGTGGTTGATGCAGATTTTTCTTATATGCCTTGGTCCCTTAAGTGAGTTTACAAGGTTTTATGAGGTGAAAGAGTTTCAGATATTAAAATTATAGTTGAGAATAGTATTCTGAGGCACAGGCAAGGAAACTGTAGAAGAGACAACAGCAAACCCCCAAATCAGTCTCCACATCTGTCCACATGCTGTTGTTACTCAGACCAAAGGGCAAGTACCTGTGTTTCTGGTGGCGAACACTTTATAAACAAAACAGGCTATGCAAGAAAAGCCACAGGCAAGGCGTTTCTCACTCAACCTGGGACCCTTTCTTCACGGAAGAGTCTCTGTGTTCGTCACACCAGGCATGACTCCTGGCCCTGGTGATTGCTCTAACCAGTCCAGAGACAGAAATGCAGAACAAAGGACGAAGAAAAAAAAATTGGAAGTGAAGACCATGCAGCAGGGGACAAGTTTCCCATTCCAGCAACTAGCCAGCGCCAGGGGCCAGGATTGATTTTCTATAAGACATCAGGAAAGATCACCTCCCTGCACAACCCTGCCTACGGGGTCGGGGTGGAAGTCATAACTAATTCAATTCTGAGTGTCTAGGTGACAGATAATTTCCTTACGATATGGAGCTAGATGGCCAACATCTGAAGACAGTTGGGAACTATTACAACACACCTGGTTTAATGACAAGAAGCTACAAACTAAAAGGCCCGTGACCAGTGAGTACTCTTCCAAGTCAGGAAGCAAAATTCTTCTAAAAATATAAGCAAACCCAAACTTCAAAGAAGACACGCTTCTATTAATAATTCTGGTTCCCCTTACCTCCTGGCGATAGTCAATAAGTCAGTTTAATTCCTTAAGCATAGCAGGTCAGTAAAACAACAAAAATATTCTTTGTGTCAGAGCAAAAAATTTACTGTGCTCCTGACACAAGGAATCTGACCGGAGACGTCACTTCCACAAGTCATATGGAAACTAGACCTACAGGAGTCTAGAAATACCATGGCACAGTCAACTACAGACCAGCCATACTGTCAGTGGATAATGATCAGGACTGCTGTTCAAAATAAACAACTAAAACCCAGTTTCAGGATGGCAAGCTGGTTCAGTAGGAGGAGGACTTGCTGCCAATCTTGACAATCCAAATTTAATACCCAGAACCCACGTGGTGAAAAGGGAGAAAACTGACACACCCAAAGGTTGTTCTCCAACTTCCATATGCACATACACACTCACACTCACACACACACACACACATGCACACACACGCACACACACACACACACACACACTCACACATGCAGACACACGCACACACACACACACTCACACATGCAGACACACGCACACACACACATACACATGCACACATACACTCACACACACATACACGCTCGCACACACACTCACACACACACACACACTCGTGCACACACACACTAGTCATATAAAAATTAAAACTATTTCTTTTGGGCTTCACAGGTTAGTATTGAGCAATGAGCTCACACGGGGAAAAAGCTTACCAGATCAGTAGAAAGGAATTCTGAAAAATCTAGTTCCGGCCCAAGCATCATTATCCAAGGGTCCCAGACCAACAATTCCAGGTCTCCCTAAAGGGCCTGAGTGCTTCCAGTCTAAAACCAGGGGTTAATTGCCCATCCCCATGAACTCAGTCAGTCCTACCATTCTCAAACCATCTGATTATTCTGACCTTCCCAAAAACGTTCTGCTTAGAATTATACCAAATGAGTTCACATTGCTTGACCATCAGTCGCCAGGCAGAGGTGGACATGTACTAGGTAATGAAGGTGATGTGTCGGGCCGGAGAAGCAGATCAGTTGTGTGAGTGCTGATCTGGTGTGCCTGGCATCCTGGGTCCATCCATAGTAATCCTATGGCAATGTAATCCTAGTGCTTTGGAAGCAGAGACAGGAGGATTCAAAGTCCAAGGTCATCCTGGGCTTCATAATGACTTCAGTTAGGGCCACAGGGCCTGTCTCCTAAGGCAATAAGATTAAAATGAAATGTGAAATAAACATTTTCAAAGACATATCTCATTCTAGCACTAACAGCCATAGGCTCACCTGCAAAGAACTCAGCAGCTGACTGTGCGAGCATAAATGAATGGTTAAGTGTGCACACCTACCCGGCCACAGCCCTCAGTTCCACACTTATGAAAGGCCCATGATGGAATCCCAGTGCTTAACTACTTACATGCGATCACAAAAGGCAGACATGAGCCCAGCCTCTGATGCCGGATGACGGAGTCCCCTCCCAGCACCTCGCACAAGTTCTGTAGCATCTCTAAGCCTCTGTTTCTTCCCCTAGCAAGTGGGAAGATGAGAGATGGTAGTTGGCTCATCGGATCACTGTGATATGCAAATGAGATGCTCCGAGATGAGCAGGCGTGGTAATTGCCGTCATTATTATTACTTTCCTCTACCGCCACTGGATTGTTGTGAGTGTTGGATGAGGACTCTTATTAAGTGCTTAGCATGGGAACCTGGCCCGTGGTAAAAGCAAATAAAGGTTGCTGCTCTTCTGATCAGCCATTGTTACATTCATTTGCAGAGTGACTGTGCTCTCAGCACCAGATTAGCTCATGCATTTCTTCAGGGGGCTGGGGGTTGAGCCAGGGTTTCTCTGTGTAGCCCTGGCTGTCCTGGAACTAGCTCTGAGGCTGAGCTTGAGTTCAGAGATCCACCTGCTTCTGCTTCCTGAGTGCTGGAATGAGAGGTGTACACCAACACTGCAAGGCTTCGTGCATTTTTTTTCTTGCTTCCCCATGAGGATCCCTTCCCTCCTCTAGCGTGTGTGTGTGTGTGTGTGTGTGTGTGTGTGTGTGTGTGTGTGTGTGTGTGTGTGTGTGGTGTACATGCGTGTTCATGTATACAGGTTCACATTTAATGTACACATATGTATGCGTATGTATGTGAAGAATAGAAAGCTATCTCAGATGTCTTTCCTTTGACGTCATACATCTTTCTCTTTGAGTCAGGGTCTCTCACTGGCTTAGAATTTACCAAAGAGGTCAAGCTACATTGTTCTCAGGGACCTGCCTACCTCTGCCTCCCCAGCACTTGGAGTACAAGTGCACACTACCATACTCAGCTTTTTTTTTTTTGTGAGTATCCTTTTCAGTAGAAAATCTCTGAGCTCAGGTCTCTTGAAACACAAATGGCAGCCCCAGTTAAGCTACCAATTCTTTGTGGGACCAAGGAATGAAGAGAAGAACCATGGAGTGTAAGTTAGGAGACTTACTCTTCCCCTGCAATGGAAGAAGACACAAGTGAGGAGCTTGGAGGCCACTTCAGTTGCACACGCATATAACCCTATCTGTCCGCTGTTACAAAAAAAAAAAAAAAAGTGCAAGCCACATAGTAAGTTGTTTCCTCTCCTATCCAAATCTTAATGATTAGTAGCCTCAAGTGTACAGTGACAGGAGCTTTCTCCGACAGCTGCGAAGGCCAACAAGTGGGGCCATTAGCAGAAAACCCCAAGCTTCCTTGCAATTTTACCATTATCCCCATAAAAGAAGAAGATGGCTATTTCTATACATCCTTATGGAATCCAGTACACGAGCCTCCTTGTGGGCCTTTTAGAGACCACTTACTTGGTTACCTTATACTTGGCAGCCCTGAGGCCTTGTAAACAGTTCCAGGGAACAGAGAGGCTTGTGTTCCGCATCAAGGAAGAGCCTCCATTCTACATGCACTTTCAACCAGTGTTCTGCCACCCACTGAAATTTCTGTTTGGCTGGAAGAAAAGTTGGCTGCTAGATATAGACATTTAAATATCAATACATCCCAAAGCCACAAGGAGGGGGTGGCAAGACACTTGCCACCCCACTCCCCACCCTACCCACCCACCACCCACCCCCGCCACCCACCACCCACCACCTACCACCCACCACCCACCACCCACCACCCACCCCCCACAGACTTACTTAATACCTGGCAAAATGAGTCTCAAAACCCAATGGGCAGGAATCTGGAGAAATGGCTCAGCCAGCAAAGTGTTTGTTGCACAAGCATGAGGACCTAAACTGGAGCCCCAGCACCCACACAGAAAGCTAGGTGTGATGGGTACACTCTTAGAATCCCAGCACTGGTGGTGGAGAGATGTGGATGGATTCGGATGGGATGCCCAGCCAGTCTAGACTAATTGGCAAGCCCTGGGTCTCAGCGTCTCAAAAAAGCAAAGTAAATTACTTTGGAGGAAGGAGTCCTAAGGCTAACCTCTGGTCTGCGCGCATGCGTACACACACATACACATACATACACACACACATACACACACAGACATACACACACACGCATGTGCGTGCGCGCACACACACGTACATACACATGCAGACACACACAGAGACACACACACACGCATGCACATACACATGCAGACACATACACATGCACACAGAGACACACTCAGACACATACACATGCGCATATACATGGAGACACACACACAGAGACACACACATGCACACAGAGACACACACACACATACACACACATACACACACACAGACACACACACACACACACAGACACACATACACACACATACACACACATACACACACAGACACATGCACACACACACATACACATGCACACACACATACACACACACACACACACACACACATACATACATACACACACACACACACACACACACACAAACAGACACACATACACACACACACACACACACACACACAAATACACACACACAGACACACACACACAGACACACACACACATGCACACAGAGACACACCACACACACACATACACACACATACACACACACATACACATACAGACACACACACATGCACACAGAGACACACACACACACACACACACACACGCACACAGACACACATGCACACAGAGACACACACATGCACATACACACACACATACACATGCAGACACACACACATGCACACAGAGACACACTCAGACACATACACACACACACATTCACATGCAGACACACACAGAAACATACACATGCACATACACACACACACATGCACACAGAGACACACTCAGACACATACACATGCACATACACATGCAGACGCACACACACACACACACACACACACACACGGGCAGGAAAGAGGGAAGAGAAGCAACGCCAATGCCAACTTTTTGGCCCATTATTTAGCAGTTTTATTAGAGTTTTCCTAACTCCTCCACACAAAGGGAAGGGAGAGCTGTAGAAAACTAAGTGGCTTTGTCATCAAAAGCCTTCACCAACTGGCACGCAAACAGCTGTCAGTGCAAAAGATGCCTCTTTATCAAGCCTTCAGACCTACCAGGAGCCAAGCACACCCTGGGCTTCCCAAGCTCTTTTCTTCCAATGTTTTGAAGTCCCTTTCACTTCACATGAAGGCTAACGATTTCAGGGAGGAGGAAAAAAAAAAGGTGGGAAAGGAAAAGTTCCTTTTCTCTTTCTCCCTCTCTCTCCTCACCCTTCTTAAGAACAAGGAGAAGATACTGAGGCGTGATTATGAAGTCCTAAAAGCCTTTTAGCTGACAGTGGAGCTTTGTTGAACAGCCTCTAAAGAGCCTCCCTGAGAGACAAGATGCAGCAATAAAACAGAGGCAGGTATACACTGTGCAGCAGCCCCAGCCCTCCCAAGCTCAGGTGCCCCATTTTATACCGCAGGTCAGGTTTCCCCCCACAAACCTCTTCGCAACACTCAAGGTCCGGAGAGGTATCAGGGCCACTGACACATGAGCTCGGCCACCTCGTATATCATGTGCTGCCAACAAGAGAAACTGGTTTGTATCAAACTCAGCACAAGCCCGCACTTCAAACCAGAAATGATTTAAACCAGAGTGCGCCATACCCTATCCTCTCGGGATGGCTGTCCTCCGAGCCTGCACTGAGCAGTGACGACCAGGCTACCAAAAGCTGGTTTGTAAAACTCTGCCCCAACTCTAACAAACTCATACAACTCACAGACATGATGTGCTTGGGTGCTGAGGACACTCACAGGGGGACGATGCCGGCTCGAGGAGCGTGGTGGGCAACGCTGCATAAACTTACTACCGTCCCAGTGGCTTCTGTATCTTCTGCCATGCTATCTCAAGCAGCTGGACCCAGCTGTAAGAGGCCAGGAGTGGTGAGAAGAAAGCAGAAAGCATAGCCAAGACTCCATTAAAGATCTGCTCCCCTTCCCTACAGCCTGAGCAGGCACCCACCCCACAGGCAGCACCTGGCACAAGTGTGTGAAATCCTAGCTTTTGAGCGATGGGGCACTCACCCCTCTTTCAGACATACCTTTTCTCTGAAACTATTACACTCAGAGAGCTTCAAGCTCTGGCTCCAGACCCATCCGTCTCACAGCGGAGAGCACCTCTCAAGCTCTCTTCTGACGTGAGCCCATCACTCACCATTTGCTGGTCCTCACGGTTTCTGCTGACGAAGCTACATTACTAAAAAGAGCCCGATAAGTAAAGCTGATTTGAAATAACTATATATTATGTGGAGGCGGGGTGAGGAAAACTGATCTGAAGTCTAGAATACCATCATGTGAAGAGGCTCTAGAAAGAACTCCTTAATTATTTAAATACCTGCGCTTCCTACTGACAGAGCGCTGTTTGATTTATCAGCAGTGTTAAATATTTGGTAATTTACTAGGGTCACTTGATGAAACAGCTCCGTATAGCAAGTGTGTATCAGACACTGTAATTCTTTCACAGAAATGCCTCCGACTCCCTGATTAATGTTCAAACACTGACCTAATGCTATCACACAGAGATGGGTGCCAATTTCAGCTCTCAGGTAAAAGCACAGAGCTGAGAGCCTGCCGGCAGAGTGGCATGGAAAAGCGGTGTGCTATCCTCCTCTGCTGCTAGGTGGGCTGGCGGCTGGTGATGACCCCCACAACGATGCTCTCACAGTCAACTGAGTGGAGATGGCTGACGCTGAGAGGCTCTGAACTTCTGACTTGGAGCTAGAGAGACTCGAGGAGCTATGTCTGCAGAGCAGGCTCTGTGCCTTCTCCCTGTGCCCAGCTCACTCAGCTTCACATGCATACGCCTGGCTCAAAATGCCCCAGTGCTGACCTCTGACCTCCAAACTCCTACCTGCTCTCCAAAACCCTGCACATAGTTTCCGTCATTTTCAGAGCTCCAGGTACTCTGTCTGGACTCCCCACTCCTGTCTCCCAGCACTGCCTCCTTCATAAATCCAGGCTGTATCTCCCTCGTCTGTGTAACCTCTGTCGCTCCTAGCAGCACATAATGAAGGGCAATGGCTCCTTGTACCTCGTGCCATGTTAATTAGTGAGTCCAAAATAAGAAATACAGAGGTCAAGAGGGGGGCACAGTGGGGAAAGACATTTGTACCTATCCTCTGATCGCCACACACATGCCAATGTACATACATGTCATGTATGCATATCCACATTGACTCGATAATTAAAAAGTTCACAAAACTTTAAAAAAAAAAAAAAAGGTTTCCAAGAAGCCTAATGAAGATCCAACTTCGCAGTAGATCTGACTTTGAGTGCCACCGTTGAAAACAAAGACCAAACTTTTGAAGTGTGTGTCTGAAAACAATCTAAATATGCAAGGTCATAAGCTCTTCAGAAAGAGTAGTGATGGCTCATACTGCATTCCCTGACCCCGCTGCCCAGGAAGTTTTAAACCCTCTCTGAGAACTAGAAGAAAAGAGAAAATTAAAGTCAAAAATTCCAAAAGGTTTAGAAAATCTATATGCAGACATGGTACATTTAAATCTCCAGGACACCACTAAAGCCGTGCTCGGAAGGAAAGCCACAAGTTCAAGTCTATGCAGTGACGGGCAAGAATGAAGAAAGCATTTACATTATACATGCACTGAAAGCATGGGACAATCCCAAGGAGGGGAGACTGGCAGAGACAAACAGTACTCACAGGAGAATAACACTGAAAATCCGGGAGCCACTGAGACGGTCATCAGCCCCTGAGCAATCGGTTGAAGGGAAAGCCAGGGAGAACCATCCAAACAAAAGCGCACATGGAAGCAGGGTGGTGATACACCTACAATAACTCCCCTCGGGAGGCCGAGGCAGGAGGATTGCTGTGAATTACAGGGCAGTCTGAGCTTGGCTGTGAGTTTCAAGCAAGCTTATGTTGCAGAGTAAGACCCTGTCACAAAGTACATGCACACACACGCACACACAGAGCCCCCATATACAAACACAAATGTAAACATAACTATAACCACAAAAACAGAATTCGGAAACAGAAAGGAACATAATGCTTTTACTTTCTGTCTATGTGCATGTGTAAAATTATATGTCACAGGTCTATAGTTGCCCACAGAGTTCCATATGGGTGCTAGGAACCAAACTCAGGCCCTCTGGAAGTCCTCTTAACCACTGAACCATTTTCCAGCTCCCCAAAACATAATTTGGGTCAACCTTACTCTAACACATTTGAGAGCCTATAGAAAGTGAACCCAGAAAGTATTGAAAATCTGAAGAAATCATGCCTTGCAGAAGGTATAAAATCATTGTGTAACAGACAAGCCAGGCCCTGTGTGTTCTACAGATAAACGCCACTCATGGCTTTAAGAAATAAAGAATGGATGTCATCTGCACTCTTTGACCCTGAATACCTTGACAATCGAGAACGGGGGCTCTGTGGCTTCTAACACAGTTCCCCTGATGACTCGTCTAAGCTGGCAGCACCAGGATCTGGAAAAGCCTCAAATTCACATAGGCAACCAAACGATCTAGTTTGGAGATCTGATGTACTGGAGAGTTGGTTCCCTGTGGCCGTGTGACTTCTTGGTGCTAGTGCACACAGCCAGCACCGTGAGACAGTGTCACACTCCATGGTACTAAATCCAAATCCAAAGCACGGTTTCTAGTGCAGTGCACCCCATTTGTGCACCATGGTGATGCTGGGGGTGGGGGTTGGACATAAATCAAACTGCTTCAAGTTCAACAACCATTCATGGAACATTGTAGTGGTCTGCCCAGGCAGTCTTAAAAACAAAATATTATGGCTAGGTCACCTGCATAAGAAAAATGTACTGTCTCAGGACTAAGGCTCAAGTTAACGTGAGCGCTGGTTTCCTCCTGGCTTTTTGATAACTGTCTTCTTGCTGTGTCCCACATGAAAAGACACGGTTGGTTCTTAAACTCTTTGCACAAGATGGGAGCGGAGAAATCCTTTTGGGCATCTTTTCTTTCTTACAAAGACACTGACCCTATTGATCCTTTCGACTTAATTTAGCCATAATTTCATTTTTAAAAGGGATTTCTTCCACTCCAGACAGTTACATCGGGGGTTAGCCCTTCAATGCGTAGATTTGACAGAAGACAGTCTGTGAGGATACAGAAAGCAAATATGGATGAGGACAGCACATTTAAAAAAAAAAACTCCAGCCAGTTACACTCATCAAAACCCAAACAAAACATTAGCAAACAGAACCTAGGCGACTTATTCAACAGGGACGGGATCCTATTTCACAAAGATGTAGCAAACATATATTCACGACTTCAGCTCTTATAACGCCATACACAGAGGCCTTCTAAAACCGGGATTTGTAAGTAGCTCTATATTAAGGACCTAATGTAGTTTATCACATTAGTAGATGGAATTGGGAAAACCATATGCTGCTTTCCCCAGATATCCAAAGTCCCTAATTTGAAAAGGGAACACAGTAAAAAATAAGTAAAATGAAACACACACACACACACACACACACACACACACACACACACACACACCCCATCCACTACTAGTCAAAGCAACCACAAAAGGTAAAGAAAAAAGAAGCATGAAAATTAGTAAAGAGGAAAATGACTTTCTCAAATGATACAAAGAATTAGCAGAAACTTTTCAGGAGAAAGACATTTATAAGGTTGCTAGCTTAAAAATTAGCATTTTTACTCCAAATATGAAGAGCAAGAACCCTGTTCTTACAAGTACAAGTTAGATCAAAACACTGCCTCCCACTGTTGAAAGGGTAGAAGTCTAAAATTGAGAACTGTGATGAACAGCGGGGTTAGAACCACAGGGAACGGGGTTAAGAACCAGGTCCCTGTGCTGTCGGGAACCTGGAACGTGGTTTGTTTTGTTTAATAGTAGTCAGAACAGTTTGGTCCTAGGAAAATTCTAGAAGATATCTAGTCTATCATTTTTCAATAAAACTTCTCAAGTCTTTTGGAAGAAAAAGAAAATATTGAACATTTAACAATCAATAATCTTTGTTAAGTACAGTTCACTTGCAAAGTTTTTGTCAGGATCCTCACAGAGATGGGAACTCCACTCTCTAAGTGCAGAATGCTGGAAAGGTTCAATGGCACCCGGTCACAGAGGCAGTGACAAGCAGGGTGTGGCTTCTGCTGCCCAGCTCTATGTCACTCCTTAGAAAACATCCAGGGAAGGGGGTTCCCAAGTAGGAAAGAAACATCAAGTTTTATGAAAGTTTTTGTCTTGTCAATTTGGCCAAAATTTACTCTGGAATCAAAAACAGATCTTAAATGCCTGACTTCCGTTTCTAACACAGAAATGATCCATGAAAATTACTAATTATTAATAGTGGAGAACAATGAAAGTCAGACACTTCTAAGCAGATCAGGAGATTATTAACCAAGGATCTGAATAACATTTCTTTTACTTTGAGATTTCGAGTGGAAGGGTGGGGAGGGGGCCAAGAGGGTAAAGCACCTGCTGTGTACATGTAAGGACCAGAATTCTGATCCCCAGAACCCACTCGATGCCAAACCCAAGTAGCACTCGTCTGTAGCCCCATGCTCTGGACGTTAAGATGAGGTGGACAAAAGGATGCTCATAAGCTCATGCACTAGCTAGTCTGGCATAAGCAATGTCAACTCACAAGAGACCTTGTCTCAATATCAAGGTGGTCCTCTGATCTCCATGTGCCTTAGACGGTGCATGCACACACAAGTGCACTTGTGCATGCTCCCATGCACACGCTTGTGTGCATACAGATAGAAACAGAGCTGAAGAAATGGCTCTGTGAATAAAGTACTTGCCATTCAGGCATGAGGAACAGAGTTTTGGATCCCCATGAAAACCAGGAAGGTATCCCATCACTCAAGAGGCAGAAACAAGGTACTCAGAATCAGAGGTGGCAAGTTCACATTCTATGAGACCACTCTGTCGTCTAAATCAATAAACTGGAGAGCAATTATGGACATCAACTTCAGACCACAACACATGCAAGCACCCCCCCCTTGCACATACATGTACTCCCACACACATGCAAACATGCTTACATACACACATGCAAATATGCACATGACAAAAGTTATAATAAAAGCAATTGAAGATGGGGTATTTTCCCTACAATTGACGCCATTCTATAACTTTTCAGCAGGAATGAACCTCTTACCACATTTCCTTTATATGGTCAAGAAAAGCTACCTCTAAATCTTATTTCTTTCAAATTAGAGGTATTGTATTGAATACATTTTGTATCCCGACCCCTTCAACAGTGAGGCAATACTAGTAAGATTATAAGATTACAGACATACACAGAAGAGTGGAGCACACCTGCAGACCCAGTACTTAGGAAGGGAAGGCAAGAAGAACAGAGAGTCAAGGCCATCCTTAGCTACACAGCAACTTCAAGGCTAGTTGTGGATACATGAAATACCATGCGAAAATTAATAATAATAGCAGATACTCTCGTTGAACTGAGTATGTAGTCCGGCGGAAAACAGGAATAAATAAGAAATGGATATAAAACTGCACCTGTGGCAACCAGTGTGTCTACCGTTTCTAAGAGTCTGCCTAACAAATTAATACCAAAATTAAGTGGTTCAAAATAGTAATCTAAGACTGGGAAAACGGCTCCGTGGATAAGAGCATTTCCTGCTCTTGCAGAGGACCTGGGCTCATGCCCACTCTCTTTAACAAGTAGTTCACAACCACATCACTGAAGTTCCATGGTTGTCTGACACTCCGTGGCCTCCGCGGACACCTGCATGCAAGCAGTACACAGAAACTCACACAGACAAATATATTCACACAGATAGAAAATAAATACTTTAAGTAATAATGACATAATGTAACATTGATCCTTACACATACCACATCATGCCTAGGCAAGGTGGACCCTAGAGCACAGACAGCACGTCAGCTCCAGGCTGTTTCATATGAAATCACGGTGAAGCCAGTGTCAGACAATAATACACAGTCAAGAGAGGCATGTGGAATTAGCCCTGCCCACTACAGTCTAGGCTCAGATCTGACTCTGTCTTATCCCCACCTACTGGGTCAGGGGATCCACTCCAAGGGAGAAACCACGAAGCCACATGGCACAGGTCATGAATGGGGATCAAGAACAGAACTGAGACCACAATGTGACTAGCCACAGCCATCCATCGAGAAGGGGCAGGTAATGTTCTATGAACAACAAAGAGATCTGGCTATGCAGAGAGACCAGGAAAGACTGCCCCTGAGAACCTGCAGCTAGAATTAACATCTGCAAGGTCCATGAAAATAAAAGCCAGTAGGCAGGGGACTTCGAAGGGACTGCTAAACAACCTGTGAGGAGCTGCAAGACCAAAGTGACACTGCTGGTTTAGAGTGTTCAGAAAAGGCCTTACCTTACCAAAACATGTACTAATTTCCATTAAAAACCATTATATGTTTTTTAGAGAAAATGGTCCTCCAGAGATTTTTTTTTTATCCAGTTGCCATTTTGTTTCAAGGGGACAGACTACATTTAAATAAAACCTACAGTGTGTGGTAATATCCTTCATAATGGGTAGGCTTTCATTAAAATCAGTCAACTTCCTCCAAAGTTATTAAAGAATGGTCTTTTAAATGGGAGATGATGAACACTTAAGCTGAAACAAACGCCTTCCTTAACTCCGTTAAACGGAGTCGTGAGATCGGGGACTAGGCAGAGGAGCCCCAGAAGAGGACGCAGGCAAATTCATCTGCTGAAACTGAAGAGCCGAAGAATTGGAGATTCCCTGTTGACAGGCAAAAATATGGCCTCGGAGGCTCTTCCATCTCCTAGTTATTAACAGCAGACAATGCTACATCAGTCACCAAGCCGGAACCAAGGACCTCTGCCTGAGGTTAGTTTCCAAAGCATCCACTCAGCACATTCAGACTCTTAAATATGATGTTCCCTTCGCTATTTGTCTCCACCTGACTCGAAGCAAGTTAGGATGTTGGGAGAGAGCTGCCTTCGCCCAAGGTGAACACAGCCGGCAACACGGAGGACAGCCATGGCGCGCAGGATCAGCCGGCCACACCCTGTCCTCTAACATCCAGGGCGATGCTCTAAAAGAAAAGGGGCGGGAGGGATTCATTTTTTCCTAAATGGAACGTGGCTCAGAAAGCAGAGAATGAAGAAAGTAGGCGGAGGGAAGCAGGATATGGGAGAAAGGCAGCCTCAGCGTGGACTGTATCTTGGAGCCGTGCGTGGTAGCGGCAGTGACCTGGCTTCCTGTGCCTGAGAGGACGGGAGGCCTTCGCTGTGGCAGCTGAAAGGGGCCGTGTGGATAAGACAAGTAATTAGAAAAGGAATAGTAATTACCGTAGCCATGACAAGGAAGACTGCCCCACAGCCAGCCCTGTCAAAGCCTATAATTCTTGCAAATGAGCAGCAGGCTGGGAGACACAAGGCGTCCCTCATGAATTATACAGGTGATCAGGCACGGTGCACTCTGAGTGACGCTCAAGCAGGAGGAACTGTGGGCAGTGAAGACGGCAGAGCCCCAGGTGCCTCACGGGTCTTCTGTCTCCCCCGGAGGTAGGAGGTGACACTCAACCTCTAGACCCCTGTACTCTGCAACGGCACTCGCTATGTGACTTTGTGGCAGCCTCTGGAAACTTAGTGCTGCCAGGAAATCCTGCCCAAGAATAGGGAGAATGTTAGTTCCGGGAAAACATCGCTCAGATTGGGGCCTGAACCTACACACATGACAAGCAGAGGTAAACACGGGGCTTTTTCCTAGGGGGCAGGGGTTACAGGTTTAATTGTAGCCCATGTACCACCCTGCCCCATCCCTCCCCCAAAAATATGTTTCGTGCTCCTAACCGCCAGGACTTCCAGTGTGACTTCACTCACAAACAGATTTTTTTTTTTTGAAAGGCAGTTAAGCAAAAATGAAGATATCAGGGTCAGCCCTGGTTTAACATGCCTGCTGCACTCATAAGAAGGTGAGCATAGGCAGACACACAAGGGACAACATCTGTGAGGACACAAGAAGATGGCCACCTGCAAGTCAAGGAGAGGCTCTGAGAGAGAGCAGCCCTCACCTTGTGTGGAACCTACAGAACTATGAGACCATGAATATCTATAGTTTCTAAACCACCCAGCCTGTGGTGCTCTGTAGCCCTGGCAAACTACCACAAGGGAATATACAAGGAAAGACCAAGAGCTAGAAGAACACAAGGCAAAGGCTAGGGAGGGATGGAGCTCAGCTGGTAAAGTGCTTGCTTGGCATTAGCGCCCAGGGCCCTGGCTTTGACTGGAGCATTGCATAAACCTGGCATGAAGGTGCATCCCAGCACTTAGGAGGGAGAGGTGGGAAGATCAGAAATTCAGAGTCATTCTCTACAATGTAGTAAATCTAAGGCCAGCCTGAGCTACATGAGACCCTGAGTCAGAAAAGGAAAAACACGAGACAGTCAGTCCACTCGCCAGATATTAAGAAAACTTGAGCTGAGCTAAAAAAAAAAAAAAAAAAAAAAAACCAAAGTCCCTGCATGGCCAGGATGTTGACCAAGGCTCTACAGCTACTAGTTCTGAGCAGGGAGAACTTGGATCTGACCTTGACTCTCACCAACTGCTCTGTTGGCAAGGCTGGAAGATGGGGGCACGGGGGAGCATCGAGAGCAAAACTTGAGTATGAACTTAGATCGGAATTCGGGATGCAAAGAGAATGGGGACACCGTTAGCTGAGATAAAGGAGGCAGGAACAAATTTGGGGAGGAAGTGGAAGGCTGAGTCAGCACATAACTGGGGTAGGAGTCCACCCCCGCAGCTGTCTCCAGAGAGCTGATCAGACTACATTCTCTGGCCGTGTGTGGGTCCACACATGTCCTGCTGTTTCCGTCTGAGACCCACACTGATAAGCAGTGATGCTATTGTTACTGACTAATTAGCCACACATGATGCCGCTGTAGCCAGTCTAACTTTGGCATGTTGGTCTTCAAACAGAAATCAGAAAGACTTGAACCTCATGTTTCACTCTCAACCTAAGGGAAAACACACACACACACACACACACACACACCTCCTGAGATCCACTGTGATCGACCAGAACAGAGATTCCTAGAAAGTTCGGGAATGTCCAAATGTTTCCATCCAAGTTCAAGCAAGAATCAACTATACTGGGAGGAAGGAGGTGACAGGGCTCTTCCTCAAACTCGGTCTTGAACCACCTCAGAAAAACATAACCGAAAATCACTTTTAACACCTAGGCCTTCTTTGAGGATAAAACCATTTAAAAGCACGACCTTTTGGGGGAGGAGTTAATTAGTCATTGTGTGCTGTGGTACCTTGTTTACTAAGCAAGAGATTGGACGACACCTCCTAATTCAGACTCATTTTCAACCAGCAGGAATACCACAAGTACCTTGACAGAGAGAGCTTCACTTCTCTCCAAGCCTGATGGGCGAATATTATAATGTAAATTCCTGAGAATTTCCACAACAAGAGTAGATTCTGTTGTGAGGGAAAAGGTTTATATTTTGGACCCTTTGTGCTTCAAAGGAGACTGGATTGCAAGCCATGAATTATTAAAAACAATGGATGCCAGGGGCTCTTAAGGGTTTCCTTAGGGGGAGAAAAAAAGAGTTCTTTACTTGACTAAGAGGAGGACATGTTTATCCAGTTATCTCTCAGGAACAGCCTCTCAGTGCTGGGTAGCAAAGCTTGAGGCTAAGACACCCACACTGGCTTCCTCTACTAGTCCATTGCATCCACCCATCTTTCTCCGGCTCCCACCAAGAGCTCTAACTGTCTCCTCAAAGCTCCCTTACACTTACAATAACCTCCAAGGGGGCTTCCAAGATGGTCCTCAGGGAGAAACATCTCATAGAAAACACAGAAAGAAGGAAATAACCCACAAAAGAAAATTGAGTGCTATGACCAGGGGAGTAAGTGTTCTGCTATACCCAGAAGACATTTAAAGGGTTTCAAGAGAGTTGTTTCTAGTGTTGCTGCCGCTGTTGTTGTTGTTGTTGTTCTTATTGTTGTTGTTCTTGTTGTTGTTGTTGTTGTTGTTGCTATAGCAAGACTGCTTGCCAGGTGCTAGGCTAGATATCAAAGAATTCATTTCCACCTTGATGAGCAGTCTGGTAGACAGAGAGTACCATGCAGTAACCATGCCTTTGCAGGATGATATAAACCATTGAATACACTGGTGCCAAATGCCATATGGCAGACAATGAGGAACAATTCTTATAGGTAATGATCATCCTCAAAGCCGTGTTATCAAATTCACTGACTACCATGTCACATGTACACACAAGAATCTTACAATTCAATGCAAGGGACCAGCCCTGGGAAGATAGGACAAGGTACAACATGAAGTGTTCCTTTTTAAGCTTGAGCATGGCATATCTGGCCTTCACATATGTTCCATGGCTCATGCATGACTATACTCATACATACACACCTACACACAACACGTAACAATGATACAACATGACAAAGGCTTAGCACACGTCTCATTTTGACTATCCTTTACCCGTGTGCCAAAGTCACCTGTGCTCACAATCTGACCTGTCCTACTACGGTCTATGCTTCTGTCTCCACCCACCGTCAAATTCATAAGTTAAAATCCTGACTCCTGTCTTTACCCAATGGGGAAGTAGAACTTCACAGATGGGCGAGTATACTCATAAGAGCTGGGACCCACCCAAGAAGACAAACGCCTAAGAAGTGGGCCCTCATCGGATATGATCTGCAACATTTCGATCTGACGCTTTCTACTTTCCACACCGGTGAGAAAAAAGTTGACAAGCTACCCAGCCTATGATCTTTTGTGACAGTAGTCCAAATAGATAGAATATAATATGTAATATATAATATGTAATGTAATAAGCAAGGCTGGCTTAGAGTGCAAATCTGATCTAGCCACAAACTCACCCCCCCATGCTTGATCTCAAACAGCCCAGGAGTTTGCATTTCCAACTAACTCCCAGGTGATGCTGATGTTAGTAGGGAACAGAACTGGTTTTCTGTGCTTTAGGGCAAAGTTTCCATAGTCATTGTTGATGGCGGCCTAGATCATGAGGGCACAAATGGACTCGCACTACCACAGACTGAAGGGTTACTGCAAGTCAGACACTAGATGAGCAGACTACAAGAACCGCCTCACTTTGCCCTCTGAGCCAGCATTTCATAAAGAGAGGCGATTGAACCACAGAAAGATCAGGCAGCTTTTCCAGCCTTGTAATGAGAAATGCACATGAAGCTCAGACTTGAATCCAAGGACCTTGCCTGGGTTCCTGCACCAGAGACCACTCTGAAGATATGCCCTCAACTCCTATCTCCACCACCAGGATGCCTGGTAATGTCAGTATGGGGGCTCTGAGGAGTTCTGAAACTGAGGAAGCGTTGAACTTTGGGAAAGCCAGCATGTCCAAACATGTTTGCCTGTGTAACATTCGCTAACATCTCTCCATAAAATGCCTATGCTATGATCCGTTTAGCTTGCCAGCCGTTCCCTCCACCGCTGTGCAGTACGTGTGGCTTCTGAGGCTCTCATCCTACTCTACCACAATGCATGGCGCTGCCCTCTGAGGAAGCACCAGATCTGCTTCCACTTCAGTGGGGACCTCTGATTGGGTCCCCGCTGTGCTTTTACATCCAGCTTCATATCTCTTCTCAAGCCTCTATAGCTTCCGGAAGCTTCCTTTAGAAGTCTGATGTGGGGAACAACTGTCTTGGCCCAGCACAAATAAAAGGGATGCAAAATTCAAGGTTGCAGAGACCAAACCTTGTCATGGGCACACTTGACCTGAACAAGCCCAAGGTGCTCCTTCCCATCTCCACCTCAAACTCCAGCCCCTGAGCCTTGCGCCACTAAGAGCAGATCACCTCCCTCTGGTATCTGGCCATGCCTCATCTTGCCTGCTGTTAGGACCTCAGCAGAAGAGAGAAACTAAAGGATGAAGACAAGGACCAGATGTGGGAATTTGCTCTAGCTTGGAGCAGGAGGCAGCTTCAAGATGTTTTTCCTCCTCCTCTCCACCTCTCGTCAGTGCCTGACCCCTGCTAAACTGCAGAGATCAGCATTTGGAATGAAAATCACAGGCCGCATGCAGGGCTGACTACATTTTCCCTCCCGATTCTGCAGTGTGCCAGGAGAATTCTTACCCCCACGAAACAGACTGTCCAGCGTGCAGCTCAGCAAGCACTTAATGAGCACCTACTCTGAGTCTTGCAACAGACCCTGGACACCGAAGAGAAAGGAAATAGATAAAAGTTGGAGAAATGGGACCCGCGGTTTGAGAGCACTGCAGCTTATGGGCCACACATTGACAACCTTAACCAGATTACTTCACTGTGAGGGGAAGGCAATGATTTGCACCACAAAGGGTCCTAAGAACTAAACAGGAGTAGAGTGGGAGACAGCCTGGACCATGGTGAGGACATGGGTGAGAGTCAAGGACATGGGTGGGGTTGGCCCCCTTTTTTCCTTTCCTTACTCAGTTTGGAGCAGCAAACAATCCCTTATCAGCACGTAAGTTGCTGTGAGGTTGGGTGAGGTGGTTTCAGGCAGTTTGGTACAAGAAGACACTGACACGGGCCAAGCTGGTGGGTGAGAAGAGTGAGGTTTAAAAGGTCAGGCAGATTTGGCAGAGAGAAACTGGAAGAGAGAAAAGCAAGGGACATTTCAGGCAGAGAATGGACTCGGGCCTGGAGAATAAGGTGTGCAAATGGGTGGGACCGAAGGGACCCGATGTCAGATGATTTGGGTCCTCCCTGAGGAAGCGGGGAATGAGTCAAGGACCCAGCAATAAAGTCTGGCTTGAATCAAAACCAAGAATCAGAGACAATGAACCACTCTCTCCTCCCATGAACCCTCCTGACATAGGGATCCACGCACAACCTGGAGCCCCCCACAAGGCTCCATCTGCGCTAGGCTAATTGCATCTTTTGGGGGGGACATAAAGGGAAACTCCGAACTCTCCGCTCCATTTCCAACATCAAAGAAACGAGAAATAAACATTCAATATTTCGAGGGCTGGTTTACATTTAGAGAACATCAGCGCGGGGAGAGAAATCGTGTAGTCATTTAAAAAGATTATCGTGAACACTATAGAAACACAGAAAAATGCTTTTGACATGTTAAGTGAAAAACAGCAGAACTCAAAACAATATGGGTGCCATTAGCTGAGCAAGAGCTTGGTTGGTGGAGGGAACAAGAGACTCAGAACAGACCAAGCCGAGTTCAGATGCTGACTCTGCAAGTGGGACACTGTGAGGCCCGAGCACAGTTCACCTAGTGCCGTGTAGTGAAAGGATCGCGGTAAGACTGACATCCCATAGCTGCTGACAGTTGGAATAGCCTGCCTCTTACCCGAAGCTCGATTCCCCCCAACAACCAGGATACATGCAGTATGAAAAACATGACTTTTTGGATAAAATTGGAACTATTTTTTTTAAAAGATTGCATCCGAATTTGGACCCAGAAGATAAGCAAAGTGAACTGGTGGGGGGCGGGGGGGGAGTAGCTGTGACCTCCTAGCTGCTGCATCAGAACTCAAGAAAGAGAACTGGAGCAATATGATTACAAGAGGCTTGCCAGCACCACCGCCATCGCCTGACGTCATTTAAAAGACTGAAAAGAGATGGCTGTGCCCAGCAGACACCAAGATAGACCATTTCTCCAGGATGAAGCCAACCTCTCTGCTCAAAGCACAATGCCCAGGGTTGAGCTTCTGACCCCACAACCGGGGACAATACTAGCTCTATACCATAGACACACTGGGCCAGGCCGATTAATCAAACCCTCTCCAATCTGGACTGGATCCTTCCAGAGTATAGAAAAAGTTGATGCTGCCTGTCCTGGTCCCCCAATGTCCAGGCCTAAGGATGCCCTAACCATGACTCTGGAAATATCAGTTCTTCTCATGATTCCCAAACTTAGGCCCTCTGGGGTCCTGCCAGTTCCAGGGAAACATCAGTGGAGATGCTTAGATCCAAGGGAGTCAATAAGGAGGATCTCCTCCACACAGGTGAGAGCCAAGCCCTGCAAACCAAGAGAAGGAAATATGCCATTCCAACATAATTGTACAACTATTCACCTATCCCTCAAATAGACCCCAGTCTCTACCGTACACTCAGGTCCCTCCCCCTACAGACCCCAGTCTCTACCGTACACCCAGGTCCCTCCTCCTAATGGCCAGAACTTCTCTGGAAGCATTTTTACCTTCCAGCTTCATGCTTTGACCCTCACTGGTGTGCAAACACATACCAAAAATCAGAAATTATTCTGACAACTTGGCCTTCATCTGAAAAGTTTTCAAACCTGGTCCTTAAACCATGTTGACAGGGGTTGGGGGGAGGGGAGGACAAAAACAAAAACAAATAAAAAAGGAAGGCACTGGAATCTTGAGATGGATGGACAGGAAGGCACGCAAAAGGAGAGGTTACACCCAAGAACCAGGAAGTCAGAGCTCTTGTGGACAAGTCCCCAGGACCCTTCTGTTGCTGTAGTTTAGTGTCAGTATCCTGTTAGCACAGCACACACTTCAGCATGCCTCTTGTTCCCACAAGCTAATCAACCTATCCAGTCTTCACAACACAAGTATGGTAGCCATGCCCCATCCATCCTTCCACACAAGTTCAGCATTGTTCTGCAACTCTAAGACGAGAAAAGACACTGCTGGCTTCCCTCCCAACTCCCTCCTCTACTGCCTTTCTCCTGATGTGCACACGACCCATCCCCAACATGCACCCTCACGAGTGTGTGGGCACACACACACACACACACACACACACACACACACACACAGGCTATATTGCACCTTCACATGACAGGAAGCTAGGAGCAACACCAGATGCGATCAATGTCATCAGGAAGACATTGAACAGAGAAATAGCATGCAGGCTCTGGATGCAGGCTGGACCCAGGCTCCTAAACCATGCAGCTCTGTGAAGCAAGGCCCCGGGGGTTGCCAAGGTCTCCACTTGGGTCCGGGGAGGCAGTAGATAAAGCAGATAAGTAAAGACATTTCAATCGATGATGCTCCCCCATGACTCACTGTTTCTTTATTGCAACATGCTCTCTATAAAAGCCATTTTCCTCTTACAGGATCTGCTTGGGCAACACGTGATGTCATCATAAATCACCCCCACCCCCCACACACACACACACACACACACACACACACACACACACACACACACACACACCCCAACTTCTCTTCCTTTTCCTTTAAAATGTCAGCAGATTTCTTGGAGTTTCTAAGGAGCCAAGAGAACCAGAACCATCTCCCAGTTTTGGCAGGGAAACCCATCTTCTTTCCCAAGATGTCTGTCTTCACTTCCCCCCCTGGTTCTCCCAGAGGAACGCTGTGGCGATAAAGCCTCGAAGCCTACAGAAAGTCACAGAAAGCAGTTGCGGGGGTGAAGGGGGAGCGTTCCTTTCTACCCTGTCCAAATGTAGCCTCTTTCTCTCAGTCCCTTTTTTCCTCTCGTCCTATTTTGGTGCACTTCCAGGGGAAGTGGATGTATAGAGGGAACTGTTAAACAAGGTCTAATACAATCCATGCCTCCAAGACACGGATGCCATTAATCAGAACGACGGCTTTGTGTGAGAGAGGCCACAGGCTGGATGGGCGCCATGGACCAATAATGCAGACAGGCCCCTACCTACCCAACCCACACCATCCCCTTTGGGGCTTGGTATTCATTCTTCCTACCCTTCCCCCACCAAACCCTGTGCCCAACATTCTCACAAAAGCCTTCTGCAAAAAAAAAAACTATCATAACGGGGGGAAAAAAGTTTTCTCTCATTCTAAGTTCGCTGGACCAAAAAAAGAAAATCCTAAAGTAACTCTAACCCACAAGAACTTGCAGGGCCATGGCCAAGGGGAAACTACCAGCTAGCTAAGGTTTTCGTCTAATCACACGGGATGTCTCTTTTGAGAAAAATCTGTACTCTGGAAGGATCCCTTCCAGAAAGAACTCTGCCCACAGAGGATACCTCCAACAGGCCATATCCCCAACATTCCGTGACCAGATGGTAGTGAAAATATAAAGTACAGCTAGACTCCCGATGGTGAATCTTTCTCTACTCTTGACTTACAGACAACAGTCTTCTTCACTTCCCAGCCACACCCTCCAAAGACGGTCTGGTTTCCGAACAACAAAGAGGAACTAGCATCTATGCGAAGACCTTTGAGATGATAATGGGTACCCTAAGTCCCCTTACATCTCACCCCTAAAAAATGAATTCTTTGGCTGGGCCCAAGATGCCTGACACTTAAGCATTCAGACCAGGATTATCCCCAGAAGCTTGGAGATGTCCCTTGAAGTCTCCCTTCTTTATCAGCCATTTGCACCAAACCTGAATGAGTACAGGTTCCTCAGTAAGAAGTGAAGAGGAGAACAAGGTAACAGGAATGGGAACTAGGAGAGATGGAGAATTGCAAGTCTGATGTCTGCTACTCACAAGCTTGCCTGCAGGGAGTCTGTAACATTCTATGCCTGCCAAGATTGCCTGGCGTCCTTTGTTTCCCCTCTTTCTTTCTTCCTCACCATCCTGATTGATTTTTACTCAAAGATGGGAGAGACTCAAGAAGGAAACACAGAAGATACAACCTGGAGACAGACGAACAACAAAACGAAGTCTGCTATGGACCAATCATCTTGAGGATCAGAGACGGTAACCAAGACACGCGAGACTCCAGGTATGTTACTGGACAAGCCGGAGACTGCTAGGAGCCAAATAACAAGGGCGGCCCAGGTATGGTGGCAGACGTCTATAATCCCAGCATTTGGGAGGGAGAGGCTGACAAACAGGGCATTCGAGGTCAGCCTCAGCTGCACGGCAAGCTCTGGATCAGCCTGGGCTACATGAGACCCCCCGTCTCAAAACACTGAAAAGACAGGTTCTGGAGAGGGCAAAGAAATGACCGGTGGGAAGGTTTCCTGCCCACAGCCCTGGCTGTGACTTCCTCAGCCTTCTCTGCCATTGTTCAGGATTAACGTCCTGCCTACAGACTCAGCCTCACTCCCCCAAATGGCCTACCCTGCTCCTCTTCCCAGATTCAACTCCAAAATCCGTTCACTTCAGGAAGCCTTCGTGCACTTCCCTGGGTGAGTGGGTGGGGCTTCTCCTTCCCCTGGGTTGTAGTGACCTGTCCCCACACGGGCATTGATGCTCTCTTGGGAAGTGAGCTATTATCGATCATCCCTGCCAAGCCCCTCACCTGCACACAGCAAGTATTTAGCCACCAGTGAGTAAACTGATCCAGGCACCTAAAGAACAAACACAGTGGCCAAGTGAAGGGGGTCATTTAGCTCTGCAACCTCCTCCCTCCTCCTTTTACTTTCTGAGATTTATGTCAAGGTTCTGCACAAGCTAAAACAGGGAGTCCTGAGAGAATGGCTTTTAAGTGAGGCAATGGGGTTATTCAGTGGGAGACTCTTTTCTGATAGAATTTTCTGGAAGCTTTCCACAGCACCAGGCTACCCCACCTGAGATTGAAAACAGCAATGATGTCGAGGGTTTGTCTTTTACTGTTGATTGTAATGCAAAGTGTGGGCCCCCAAGACCTGGAATCTGCTCATAATCCCTGTGACCTTGTTATTTCTGCTCATAATCCCTGTGACCTGTTAAATAAGAATGCTGGGCATAAGAGACATGGGTGGGGTTTAGGTTTCCCAGGCTTGAGGTCAGAGGAGAATCATGAGGGGAAAGAGGAGGAAGAGGAAGGAGGAGCCACCATGGGGTAGGAGTCAAGAGAACTTGGCTCTGAGGGCTGACCAATTGGAGTTAAGAGCAGCCCAGATGAAACATAGTAAGTAATAACTCCGGTTTATTGACAGGAAAGTATATTCTAATAGCATAAACGGTAGGCCCAACTATTGTGCTGTTGAAGGCTTATTGTAAATATAAAGGTTGTGTGTGTTTTTCAACCAGGAACTTAAATGGTCTAAGGGAGGGCTAGAAACCTCAGGCCGAGATATAAATACTTGGGACAACAGAACACAGCCTTATTCAACCAAGGCCGCGACAACTCTTTGCCTGCAAGAGAGAATGACCCTCAGAACTTATCAGTCCCTCACAGCTGCCCAGCTGGCCAGGGTAGGTTGAGATGACCTTAATAAAGAAGTAATTGATAAGTGCATATTAATGTTTGCAGGACAGCTCAGGGAAGAGACAAAACCACCCATTCCTACAGCAGAGAGTCGTGGAAGGAATTCACCCAGGCCAAGGAGAAAGGTACCATCAACAACCCCCACCCCCAAAAGCCATCCCTCCACAATTGCTCCGTTCACTGGTACAGATAGAAGCAAACCAAAGATGAGAGAGCAATAAATGTTCCTCCCAAAATAAAGCTGCAGTATACCCACTCCGCCCCCGAGTCCCTCTCTGTGAAGGCCTCATTACCACTTCTTGCAATCTCCCAGGCTCCCTCCTGGAAGGCTTCAAAGTCACCACCAACCAACCCTTCCTGACACACAATGGCATTTAATAATTGCTTACGGTTCTCGCCTGGGAAGCCAGGCAAGCACCCACAATTCATTACATGTGTGACCTTTCGAGCCCCCAGCCCCCAAATGATTTTCACTCACTTTAATCTGAGTCCGATTCAAAACATCTGCTGTCAGCAGCCAGAGTTCCACAGCCCCAGAGATGGGGCAGCGCCTACAGCTAATCTTTTAGTGCCTTAATCATAAAATGTGGCCCTTCCCCAGCTGTTTTCACCCAAACAGCCAGAAAAGGGGGTTGAGCAATGGCATGAGAAATGGTGAATTATGGTCTGCGAGGTAGTATTTCCATAAACCAGATCGGATGCTAAAAACTTTAGCTGTGCTCTCTGCAATTGAGAACTTGTTTTACAAACACCCAAACCAGACTCTCAAAGCCTGCATTTAGCAGAAGAGCTGCCACCAGGTGCCAGGTCAGGGAGGGGACAGACAAGCCACTTGACCACATAGCGCCATCTTTTTTTCTAAAATATTACCGCTACAGATGTTTTTGCGACGTGATGCAAAGCGCATTCAACAGGTCCGCACATGCGTGAAGTTCGCCTAAATTTAGTGGGTGTTAATTGAAATCAGAGCTATAGTCGTTACCACCGACAGGTTTCTAAACACTACCCAATAAATTGTGTGTCTGTTTCAAACCCTCTGTGACAGCTGGCAGTGAAAAACAGAAAGAGGGCCCAAAAAAAAAAGCTCTTCTGATGTCCTTCAGCGTGCTAAGCAAAGGACGTCTGCATGCAGGTCTGGCCTGTGTCTGTGCGCACAGATGTGTGTGTAGATAAACACGAGATAGGCATGCGTGTCTTGCCCAGTCTGAGAAGGTGGACAAGAGATGTGTGCAGTCACACATGCCTACTCTCTGTGCTCTGGTACCCTGCTTCTATGACCCATGAGCCTCCAGTGAAACAAAACAGCCCCCTGGACAACACTCTTTCAGAAAGGCTGTTCCCCTCCCTTTCTCTCTGGCCCTCCTTAACAGCATCAGGTAAACCTTGTTTTAATTTGAAAAGCAAAATTAAACTCTCCTCCAAAATGAAGAATTTAAGGGTCAGCCAGAAAATGTCTGCCACACATAGACTCTGAAAGGAAGGAGGGAACAGACAGGGGAGGGGAGGGGAAAGTGGAGGAGAGCTTTCCAGAGTTTCCTCAGAAAAATACCAACTCTGTCCTCCCACAACTCCCTAGTTCATTGTGAGCTTCCGTGACTTGATAGGGGTAAGCTCTGTACTGAGTCATGACTAGCTGAAATGAGAAAGGAAGGGATAGGTGAGCCAAGCCTTGAGGCCCCACATCCTTTCCCTTCCTGGGAAAGGTCCTCCCAAGACTCACCGGGTCCCAGCAGGATCTCAGGCCTTGTTGGAGATCTACTCCACCCAAAATAATTGCCTGATGTTGAAGCCATCCAGAACAGTCCCATCTAGACTTCCCCTTTTCTCAGAATGCTATGGTGCCAGGGGAATACCTCAGATGCCCTATGGGAAGGACGGTCAGGACACTGATACTTGAGTTAGGTCTGCTGAGCATCAAGTAATCACGATGCAAGAACCTGTGAGACAAGCAGAGCTTCCTGGCTAACCCTAGACAGACTCCATCAGACACACGGTAATGGATGACCTGAGGACACGCTCAAGTCTGGGCAGCCCTCCTTAGAGTCTGCCCATCCTTGACCAGAAGGTGCCTCACTGAAGTCCCCTTGTCCTCACCGTCCTTGATGTCCAGGCTCCTACTGAAGTGGCGAGATAAGAAGTAAAGAATGGTTTTCCATCGCCAGACCTGTTACCTCCTCTGACGAGCACTTGTGTGAGCCATGGGCAGAGCCTCGGGTGTCCAGACCTGAGTGCCTCTCCCAGCACACCAGGACTTGGCAGCACACGCCACCCTCTCTGCTTGCTTCCTCATCGCTCTACGACGGCTTTCTGCCATTATGCTTCTCATCAGCCTGAGATAGGAAGAGAACTGAACAAGAAATTGGCGGAGAACAATTTCGATAGCTCCAAATCCTTGCAAATCAGAGCCCGTGATCCCTCCTGGAGTGTTTGTACCGAGAGACAACTCTGTGCTTGTCGGAGAGATGACCTTACAATAAATAAACCCCTGTCTTGCAGAGGAAGAGTTTTCTCCTAACCTTATCAAGTTAATTAGAGCAGCGCAACATAACGCTTCCCTAAACGCTTGATCACTTCATCTTTTCCTCAGGAAATATTATTTTTAAATAGGTGTGATAGATGCAAAGTGAAACACTCGGATTTCAATTCCAGCCCCAATTCCCGGATCCCCTCTCTGAGTAATTTAAGGACTTCCTCCAGATAGTTTTTCATATTCTTTTAACTGACATTTTATCTTTATACAGTATCTCACAGAATGAGTGCACGCTAAGACAATGACAGCCAAGAGGGCCTGTCATTTCTCATTCCGACAAAGACAGATGTCTTACACTGGCTTATGCCAATAATAGATCCAACAAAAAACAAAAGAGACTATACCTGCCGCTGATGTAAAGGCACCAATTCACATTTGTGACACTCATTTGTCAATTAACAGATTTCTTCCATTGTTGACACACGAGACTTAAAAGATGTGGGCTCGAATGTGATGAATTAAACAAGACAGATGAGTAAGCTACGAGCTGCAAAGTAATGCTATAATGTGCTTTAGATATGAATATCAACTGACACCCCTGACAGGCCATACAAGGCTTTATTTCATTTTGCACTGTATCCAGGCTTCATACTTTGTCTTCTTTGTTCGCTTTTCATCAAGCTTCTAGCATCTCATTCTGACAGCCAGAGACATTTAAGGCACTTTCGTTTCAAATGCAAGTTAGCGTACTTGATTTGTCATTAAAATGCAAAACGATTGCCTCGCCGGTGCAGGTAAATGTAGGTGCGCTTAAAACGCTGGATCTGCACACGCAGAGCTGAAAATGGTTTGGGTGCCTTGCTTTCCCCCATCAGCCTGCCTGAAAGCCTTGCGGGGCCTGACCCCACACCCCTTTTGGCAAAGGTCTGTGCAGAAAAGAAGTTACAGTATATGATGTGTATGCACACACGTGTGCATATTCATGTGTGCAGGTAGGGGCATGTATATGCCAGGCATACGTGTGGAAGTCAGAGGACAACCTTAGGTGTTGGTCTTCACTTTCTACTTGGTTTGAAACAAAGTCTGGATGTGGCTGGATTTCTGCAGGTTATCCTAGCACTGTTGCAGGTAGCGGTAAGAGGCTTGCTAAGGCACTTTCTGCACAGAAGCAGCCAATGTCCCAGAAGTAGCCAGTGATGACCCATGGACAGAAAAGGGAGGAAGTCCTATGGAAAGAGGGTTGACCTCTATGAAGCGTTCTGCAAGTCTGCAAGCTGAGCTGAACGCACACAAGTTCTGCATACGCGAAGATGGTGGGGCGTAATTCAAGGTGTTCATAGTGATGGATCCAGTGGAGGCCACATATGACAGCCCCTCTCCATCTCCAATAGTGAAAGAGAAAATGCCAAACCCAGGTCATGGCTCTTCCCGCTTCTGCTGTCTAACCACATATCGAGAGGCTGAATTTTAGAGCAGGATATTCTTCACTTCCTACCTCCTTTCTCCCTTTCCTCCTGTCTCAATTCCTGAAGCACATTTCCAGGCCCTCTCTGAGAGAAGCCAGCATGGCAGTACACGCCTTTTATCCTAGCACTTGGGAGGCAGAGGCAGGGGAATTCAAAGTCAACCTGGTCTACGTAGTGAGTTCTAGGAGAGCTAGGGCTATATAGTGAGACCTTGTCTCACAAAACAAACAAACCTCACTGGACACAAGAATCTGCCAATGCTTTCCTAAGTCTCCCCAGGCTCATGGCTACCAGCGTCATGCTTCGATATCTAACCACACCCCCCCCCCACGACTATCTATGTTTCCATCAAACCTATCAAACCTAGCATAGAATATACACAGTTTTCCCTGCCTCGACATGTTCAATTCTGGGGGTTCCCTTGTTGCGTACTTACATTAACATAACAGAATTATGTCTTTATATTCCATGCCTTTGTGCTTTTCACTTATCTACCATGTTGCAGTTTTGGAAGAAAGAGGACAACTTGCTGAAGTTGGTTCTCTCCTTCCACAACTCAAGTACTGGGGATCAAACTGAAGCAACCAGGCTTGTCAGCCAGCACCTTTATCTGCTGAGCTATCTTGAAGGCCCACCAAGTATTTCTCATCAACATCAAAAAGTAGGAAAATCTACGTACACATATAAATGTTAAACAATATGAATCAAACAACGAGATAACCAATAATAACTGAAATTGGCACAGTTATCCGAAAGGAAAAATTATGCTGTCAGGAAAAAGCATCCATGAAAACCAAACTTCATAAAGCATTAAAGGAAAATATAGGCTACAAGAGTTCATATACAGTTTAACCCTACTTCTGTAAGACCTTATACATACTGAGATGTTAGTAGAGATTACTGTTCGATAATAAGATTGTGGATTGTTTTTCTGAATTTTTATACTTGTAGAAAATAAATACTATGATGTTTATAATTACAAGACAATAAAAACCTTAAAAAAACTAAGTTTGTTTATTTACTATATGGGGGTAGGTATATGTACACATGTGTGTAGATGTATGTGCCTGTGCTTGTATGTGCAGAAAGCAGAGGATGTTAGGTGTCCTACTCTATCTCTCTCCACCTTATTCCTTTGAGGAAGGATCTCTCCTTGAAACTGGTGCTAGGCTATAAGCAACTCCTGCCCCCTCTTACCTCTACCCCCAACAGTGCTAGGATTGCAGATAGAAATCCAGCCATGCCCAACCCTTGTTTCAAAAAAAGTAGAAAGTAAGGACCAACACCTAAGGTTGACCTCTGACCTCCACACATATGTCTAGGCTATACATACCACACACATGAGTGTGTGCACGTATGTGCACATACATCATATAGTGTAAACCTCTTTAAAATGCAGGAAAATTGAACTTAAGCTTGTGGGAAGAATCCCAAATTCCATAGTAAGAAACACTCCTCGGGTCAGTGATCCTATGGTTTGTAGAGGAAGGCAAGGGCTCCTCCAGCCCAAGGCAGGGGAGGTAGCTCAGAAGTGAAGAGTGGTAGTAATCTATAGTCCTAGGAACTTGGGAGACTGAGGTAGAAAAATCATTTGACCCCAAGAGTTCAAGGCAAGCCTGTACAATGAAGCGAGGCCCCACCCTCCCTGAAAAAGTCGTTAATCGGTTCTTCCTCCTGCCCCATGAGAAAACTGGCCCTGAAGCTTAGTTAAAGTCCACGAATGGAGCTTGAGATGGACGCCTTGGGTGAGAAAAGTTCTCCCCAGTCTGAGTTCATGAGTACAGGTAGATTTAAAGAAAGAATAAGTCACAGGGAAATCATTAAATAAAATGGAATTTCTCCCTGGCAGTTGGTTTTCTTAAGTCTTGCTGTATCCTATTTAACACTTAATATTCCTTTGGAGGGTTGCAACGGGGTCTCAGTAGGTATCCCAGGTTGACTTTCAACACAAGAACTTCCTGCCTCACACCGTGAGTGCTGGGATTGCAGCTGTGTCCCGCCACGCACAGCCCTACTTAATATTCCGCGGGGACTAATAATAATTATGCTTAGCGTACTCTAATGAAGATTTGCTTCCTTCCTACCCTGCTCCCCTCCCCTTCGAACAGAAAATTAAACTGGGAAAAGTTCTCTCAGTTGTCCTTGCCCAAGGGAAGTGTGGCCATTCCGTTTAGTTTTTAACTATGGGGGATTAAATCAAAGGTTTCATCCATGTGAGACAAGCGCTCTACCACTAAACTGTATCCCCGAAACCTGACCACTCAGACCCAATGCTTTGCACTCTGAGACCCCCTTTTTTGCAAACCTACCAAGGCCACACAACCCTTAAAACAATTCTGCTCACAAACAAAAGAATTGAAAGTGACAGAAAGTGCTCTGGGGATGTGCCAGGATACCTCTGCGAGTGCAAAACTCATATTTCACAGCTGATCTTCATGACCCTTCTAGACCAGCACCATCATCCCTGTCTGGAAGATGACAGAGAGGATTAAATGGCTTCTTCTTTGGTAACTCACAGAGAACCTGTGGTGGGCTACCAAAGAATGCCCTATAATATCTCCTCCCATAACCCCTTGCTCTTCTCCCAGCCCATCCTCCAGCCTAAGCATCCCTGGATCCCCGTCCCTGACAGTGACTCTCAACTGTAAGCTAGCAAGAATGCAGCTTCTCATTTAAAAACAAAGACACAGTCAGTAGTGCCTTGGGGTAGGTGAGGGACTCACTGGCGTTCACACGGCATGTGCGACCTAAGTTGACCCTGAGGAGTGAGACAACAGATGACTTCTTTGAGACAACAGAGACTTGAGCTCTTAAGAGTTGTCCAGATGAGCACAGTCAGGAACAGGACCAAAACATACCAGAGATGGGACCAGATAGGGTCCTGGAGTCCATAAAGAAGTACGACAATAAGCATTACACAACCATATTTGAGACAGACTCTTAAAGTCAAGTATCCCTCACTTCATCGAGCTTCCCTTTATTGTACCTCACAGATATGCCAACCCCACATCACGAAGCCCGTTGGCACTAGATTTTCTACCAGCTCGGATAAGCCTTAGCATTTTTTAGCAGTAAAGTATTTCTTAATTAAGGTGTCCACTTTCTTAGACATGACGTTGTTACACACTTAACAAACTACCAGTGCAGTGTAAACATAACTTTTGTGTCCACAGGGAAATCAAAAACGTTGTGTGACTCACTTTATTGCACCGTTCAGTCTGGAACCCAACCTGCTCTCTCTCTCTCTCTGAGGTACGCCAGCACTCACAGCCTAGAATTTTTATTGCCTCTTGCGAGGAAACAAAGATAAAGTCAAACATAAGTTTAGGAAGAGGACAAAGCAGCAATGGCCTTTGCAGTGTGGGGGAGGGGTCTCCTTTTCAAAGGCTTGGAAGACAGGATTCCCCTCTGATGTGTTACCAACCTACACCAGTTTTCCAGCAAAGGAACAGAACGTGAAGACAGAATGGAGCAGTCAAGTTGTTTGTGTGTAGAGGTACACAGTAGGTGACTCAGTGGTAGGGAAAAGCTACATTTCCATCTTGGCCCACCACTGACAAACCAGGTGCTTGCATTTCAATGGGTGATGATGGGATTCCATGAGCCCCACACCATGTACAGAACCACTGAGGTGCGAACTCAGCCAGGGGAGACTGGGAGACAGCACCCCTAAGCAGATTGAAGAGGGGAGACAGGGAGACAGCACCCCTAAGCAGACGGAAGAAATGAACCTCATTTCTGAAAGTCTAGCTTCTCCCCTTCTGAAGGAGCACAGGGCCAGCCCACAGGGACTTGTGGGTACAAAGAGGTCTCGCAGGCTTGCAGCTCAAGTTGCAGAACAACTCCATTAGCCGTGACCCTTCTAACAGCATAATTGCCATGTATGCATGTCAGGGTACATGCTTTGTCCTCACTCAGCCTGCAAATAGGTTACCCTTCTTCAGCTAGAGGTGGCTTCTCTCCCACCCCGTGCCTGTAACTCCACAGTGAAGGCTTCAGGAGAACCCATATCTCCCCTAGCCCTTCCTTACTTCACTAGTCTCCCCAAAAGACTCTAACATTGCCAACTTCTACATGGTACAGAATAGGTACAGCCCTATTCTGCACAGAATGGGAGATATGTCTTCCCATGCAGGAAGAACTATATCCTGCTCTCCAGTCATCTCTTCCGGGATACTAACCAACCCCTGGGGATACAAAGCCCATGATCTCACCATCCTACCAAAGAAGGGCCTGGTCCCAAAACCCCGATGTCATATAAGCCACTTACCCAACGGCCAATCCTGCCTTTCCTCTGTGATTGACAAAGACTCCATTACCTCGTGAAGTTACCCTTGATAGAGTCCTCCCCGCTGAGATACCCTGGGCACCAGCATCTACTTGATGCCTCTGTCACTTAATTAGGCTGGACTGTCCTGTGTGTTCCTCAGGACACTCATGTGGGTGCTACCTGAGGCTCACCTGGGTTCGTTCAGCTGCTCTGCCTGCCTCCCTGGCACCATGCCCATACGTGCCACCCCTCGATTCTGTTTACTAACTCAGTGACATCAAACTAACGATGTCAGCAGAGGGCATTCTAGGGTTTTCCGAGTTCTCTGTGGAGGAACACAGCCATTGCTCAGTTGTCTTTCTTCTCTCCACGTTAAACGGGTAAGCTTTAGCTCAAGAAAACATCTCATCTTTAAGTTCCAGCTACACCAGAACCCAGTACCAGAGCCTTCATGGGATCCCTGTCTGTCACTGTCTGAGAGTCTACGACAGTATCTAGGTACAAATAATGAACATAGAATACAAATGTCCACGCTCTTGGCCTCTGTGGCCTTCAGATACAGCTCTGAAAACGTCACACTGTCCTGGACGCTATCCTGAGCAATGCCACAGGTACAGGTACTCCCGCAAGTATTGTATCTGTGGTCAAGGCTGCATGAACCGAGGTCTTGGAGAAAGACTCTTCACAGGCACTAGCACAGAGGGATCCAAACAGCCATGGCAGTTAGAAAGACCGTTGTATCCCTGCTGGCGTGCTCTAAACATTAGCGGTCTCCAGGATGACTTCCACTTCCAGCTAAGGAGGACAAAGATAAAATAAACCTTAGAAGTCTACAGTTAAATTTATCTCGCTAGTCATTCTTCTGGAGCTGCATGCCATGGGCTTGGACAAGTCCAGTGTTCCCCAGAGGGGAGAACTAGACAATGACTTTGGGGAGCCACTTCAGGCTTCCTTTCTCTAAACCCTGTGAGAGGCTGAATTTTCTTAACTAAAGCCCAGCTCCAACAATAGAATTCAGGATAATGGTTGGCTATTTCCACTTGCAGTGGGCTGGCAGCCGGCTTTCTGTGATGTTGATCCAGCTCAGGTATTTGAGAAGAAAGCACAAAAGTGAACCAGCCAGGACCTTCTGTTCGACTGTCAGCACAGTGGCAGACATCTGACCCCCCACGATCCTTTCCCCAGTCTTGGGCTATCATCTGCTCTTAGGAGGCTAGCTCGTGCATTTAGAGGGAATAATCAAGATACTCTGAAAGATACAATGCTGGAATACAGCAAGCTCCCCACCAAGCAATTCTAACATACTGCCTTAAAGACTAGCACGTCAGTGAGGCAGATGCATACCCACACGGCTGCTCAGAAGGCAAGAGACAGTGAGCTTTCAACCTACCCATTCCCTTACCGACCGTGCCACCGACCCCACAGACACATTCTGTAAGGATCTAGCCACAGAGCTGGTGCCCATCAAATGACAAAAGGAAGAAGAAAAACAACACAAACAACAAAAAAAATAGGAACTTCTAAAGAGCAAAACTTTCACAAATCCAACACTTGAGCCTCGGGAGAGGTGTGTGTGTGTGTGTGTGTGTGTGTGTGTGTGTGTGTGTGTGTGTGTGTGTGTGTGGAAGAGAAACAGAATAGAGTCTTTGGAGTGTGGAACTTTTGCACACGGTGTTTTATTTAAAACAAAATCAAAAGAAAAAAGAAAAAATACGATCTCTTGTGCTATTATTTCTTAAGCAAATGGGGGGGGGCAAACAAAGCTAGCCCTAATGAGCCTAACTTTAATGTGGCCATGATAAAGACACAATGGCTTCCTTTGTCAACATCCTGGGTGTTTCTGCTAAACACCTAAGTGTCATTCAAGAGTGAACAGAATGCAAAACCCAGCAGCCTGGTCAAGACGCAGGAGACAAAAAATGATTCCAAGGAGCATGATTTGGCAGTGGTCAGAGGCCAGGTCCCCCACAACCCCCCCAGAGTCACATAATCTTATTCTTCCTGTTGCCCACACTCCCAACAGCTTTCACAGACCCCCACAGAAGAGCACACGCGCTCTCTGGAGGCCTACCTCCAGCTTGATTTACCTTTTCTGAGTAAACAAAGCTCTCGGTGTGAATCTTCTCATTTCCTTGGACCCTCTGTAATTACATCAGGCTAAAGTTCCAAGTGTCTTCCACGACCCTCCCAACTGCCAAAGGGAAAATGTCCTCAGAGATGTCCCACACATTTGAGGAAAAAAATGTCCTCAGAAATGTCCCACACATTTGTTAGACTAATTTGAGGCTTCGTGGCCGAGAAGCTATTTTGTCCAAATACTGTAAATAATTTAAATCACTCGTATATAAATACTTTGATATCAGAAATTGATTTCCAAATGAAGCACAGATGAAAGATGACCACAGCAAGCTATGACGGCACGGTCTGGTGTTCACAGATGTGGCAGCACTTCAGGGCACCCGGAAAGGCAAACTCACTGCCAGGTCATGCCTGATTCTATGCACTATGTGACGTGAAAACCGCTGCCCTCAACTCCCTTTGTATCAGGTTAAAAAGCTACCCAGTAGAAAACCCCCAACAAATCCCTGCTTTCCCAAGTGACTGGCTTTTTGGAGGAATGCTGTAAGTAAATATGATAAAGAAATGATGGAAAAATCATATTCTAAAAGCCTTCGATTTTTCTCGGGTAAGCCGAGGCAAGACTTCTAGCGTGCAAACCTGGGAAGGTTCTGGTTACTAACCCTCGTTGTGTGACAAGACGCAAAGCGGGTGGAGGGGTTGGTGTCTAAAACTTGTGAGAAGAAACAGGGCTGTGACGTGACCCAGAGTCACCAAGCGCAAACGAACGGTTTCTCCCTGAGCTGTGTGAACCCTGAGTGGTATGAACAGCAGTCACATTGGCGAGGTGAACAAAGAACAGAGGCGCGTGATAAACACCATTAACCAGGGCTCCAGGCATTGCGGAATAAACCAGCTTGAGATAGATGGGCACTGAGACCCCAGCCCAAACTTTCCAGGCAGTGCACCCTAACAGCCCTGAAGTGAGGCAAAAAAAAAAAAGAGAGAGAGACCACGAGCAGGGGTCCTGGGCTGAGCCCCTCCTCAGCACTCGCCAACAGTCCTGCCCATGCCTTTTCTTCCAGGGCTTCACAGGATAAAGGTAACCAAGACCAAGGAGAGACCGATACAATACCCCCCAAATGCATAGGCCACAATGCACAGCCTTGCACACACACACACACACACACACACACACACACACACACACACACACAGTTTCTTTTAGCAAAGCAATAGCTGAAAAGGAAAAAAGAAGAAGAAGAAGAAGAAGA
>NC_046165.1:91736964-91806964 GCF_011064425.1 Rattus rattus | reverse complement strand
CAGAAGCAGGTCGATCCAGAGTGGTCTAAGCCCAAAATCACTCACTGCTAATCTCTACAAGTTAACCTGGTAACTGTCTGCAACATGGGCAAATGCTGTGTGCTCTACCTGTCTCTGAAGACGCTGTGAGAGTGTGATAAATGCCCATTTCATGACATGCATCTGTGCCGCACGAAGAGGGCAGTCAGTGACCCTTACCTGGAGCGGCACAGCAACACCCACCCCCCAGTCCTTTCCACCTCCCCCCACCCAGCAGAAGGCAGAAGAGCAGCAAGCAACCACCCATCAGGAATGTTCTTCTAAGCAGTTTGCCACACAGCACATTCATCAGCGACGGTAAATAAGATGCGACTGCAAATAATTTAATTTTTAAAACGTAAGCTTCCTGTTCCCATAGATCAATTAAAGCCTCTCACTTCTATTGCCAGATTGACGTGGGCATATTTATCACTGCTTACCACAGGAACTCTGCTCTGTCTGCTGTGTTCAACAGGCTGAGCAGGCGCCCCTCCGAAACCATTCAGGGTGTTCCAGGAAGCAGAATGGGGCCACAGGGGAGACTCTTTCCTCCCAAAAGAATCAGAAAGGGAAGATGGATGTCAGGACAACTTATTCAAAGGCTCTCTTTGCCTGGTACAGATCCGGAGCCCACTGGCTGAAACATGGGGTTCAAGAGGCAGCATTTGGAATCATTTGGAAGAATTTGGGAGAACCAGTATTTACAGCTTTTCTAAGGAGGCAATCAGGCATCTGTACCAACGTCCTTCCTTGGAAATTTGTCCAAAGTAATTTATGAGACCTATGCTCATCAGAGAACATTACAACATTGAGGAATGGTTTAAGGTACCATCAAAAAATGTTATATAAAGGCCTACCAGATGGCTACGGGGTGAAGGTGTTTAGCACTAAGAGCGGTGAGTTTGAGCCTCCGAACTTACATGGTGGAAGGAGAAAACTGACGACTGCAAGATGTCCTCTAACCTACAGACACGCGCACACACACACACGAAGAATTTTAATTATTATGCGATATTTACCCAAGTAAGAAACGTTTCGAACAGAATCTGAATATATGCATCATGTTAATGGCTCTGAAAAGACGAGGATGGCCACACAACCACAGAGGTGTATAACCGGTACTATTATCAGTAATGTGAGAGGAAAGCTGTCCCCTGTCTACCTTCCTGAGTTTCCCAATATTTCTACATAGACTATTACTGATTTTAAGGGGAAAAAAATCACAAACAAATCTTAAGTATTTCACATAAATATGGATGTTAGAGTGTGGCTGTTCATCCATGATAAATTCAAGGCACAGTGCTCCACTCCTCCTATCAGTCAGTTAACTCTCCACATGCTCCAGTCTCATTCCAAGGAAGACAACAGGAGCTGACCTGGAAATTACGCTCTAGGACTCATCTGAGCCATAGTCCTGTAGCTGAGCTGGGTCCCATCCATCACAAGAAACAGGCCCAGGATGAAGAGGCGGAAGACAGGAGCCTTTGGGCCTCTTAAAGGAGACAGAGGTTTCATCTGGGTTTCTTCCCATGGTTCCATTCCCAACGTACCACTTGATAAGACGCACAGTGGTTCCAAAGACTTTAATCTCCAGAAAGACTCACTGAAAATACATAACTGAGTTTGTGATTTCATCAGGGAGAACTAACCAACTTATTGGACAACTCAAGGGATAGGAAGATGGGTTTACTTTAGTTGATACAGAAGGCCATAGCTATAATGGGAGTGGGAGAACACATACCTTACCACCAAGCAAAAGTTCAAAACTTTAAAATTCGTCATTATCTTTCTGCCAGTATGATAGGTACCCACAGGAAAATGAACAGAACTCTTTGTGTGTGGTGCATGTACATATATGCATGTATGTATGTATGCATGCATCTGTGTATGTATGCATGCATGTATATATGTGTGTATGTATGCATCTGTGTATATATGCATGCAAGTATATATGCATGAATGTATGTATGATGCATTGTGTACGTATGCATACACACATGTATCTATGTATGTATATATGTATACATGCATACATGGATTTTTAAAGAATAATATTCTCTTTAAAGAATATTATAATTATAATAATAATGATGATGATGATATTACTAACCATTCAGGTGTCCCCAGAAGCCAAGTAAAAACACAATCAAAAGGCAAAATGCACGGCCATCTGACAGGTCATATATAACGCTCGGCGGTAAGAGCCTGATTTCTGAACACTCAGCAAAGGAACAGCAAGCTGGGGAATAACTGTAGCACCACCCTCATGTCTTCTTCAGTGTGGGATTGAACTCAGCGTCTCATCCATGCTAACCACATGCTCTGCCCCAGCCTGCCTCCCGTGCTCACAGAACTCTTTTCTGAAGGTAATTCACAGTGAAGAGGGCATGTGGCTGAGAGCAAATAACAAAACAACACAGAAGGCTATTCTCACATGCGGGCATGCCTAGAGACTAATGCCTCCTTTTTAGCATCTTGGCAAGAGTTAAGTGTGAACCTGGCCAGCCCGAGATGCCCTGGAACAGACCAATAACAAGCAGGCAATTAAGTCATCAAAACTCCCAACCAAAGAAAGTCCAAGGTCTCCGGAGACTCACTAGTACATTCGACCAAAGAGAAAAAAGTTCATGCCAATCCTTGAACTGTCTCAAATAACAGAAGGATGGAATAGCGTAAACACAAAGAACACTTCCAAACGCCTCTTACAAAGCCAGCATTGCCCCTGTACCACAGCCGGACAGAAACATCGCCAATATCTCTGATAAACTTAACGTCTGGAAATCCTTAGTAGTACCAGAAAGCAAATTCAACAGCACGTTAAAGGGGATTATATACTGTGGGGCAGGATTGGTACAACATACACAAATCAATAACATCGCAGCTCTTGCCAAAGTAACAAATGATGAAAGCCGCATGGTCACCTCGCATCCAGGAGCACGCATTCGACCAAATTCCATACCCTTTGATAAGAAACTCAGTGAGTCAGGTATAGGCATGCGCACTTCCGTATAATTAAGAGTCTCCGTCAGCCACTCTCTGGAAAGCCCTTGATGGCTCCTGGGGGAGGGAGAGTCACTGGCCTCAGTGATGTAACTGCTTGTGAGTCTCCCGTGCTCCAATGAATAATTCATACCCATGGCCATTTGTGGGCATCCTGGTCAAATCCGGTAGGTCACAAAACGAAAGCACACAAATCAAAAAGGAACACTACTGGGAGAGGGCACTCATGGAGAAGAAGAGGGGACTGATGGAGGTGGGAGAGGAGCAAGAGAGGGTGGGGTGGTAAGTGGGACCAGAACATATCATACACATATACAAAACTGTCAAAAAATAAACTCGAGTTTTAAAAGATACAGATTTTAAACAGTGAATGATGACTACAAAACTCTGAGTTAAGATATATATATATATATATATAAGGTTTATGTATATTTTTAATTATGCATGTAAATAAACGAGCCTGCAGAGGCCAGCAGACAGCATCAGGTCCCCTGGAACTGGATTTACAGCCACCTGTGAGTCACTTTGGATAGTGAGAACTAAACTCAGGACGTCTGCAAGAGCATCAAGTGCTCCTAACTGCTGAACCACCTCTCCAAGCCCAAGATCTGAGTTCTTAAACACAATCGCTGAACTTAGACTGGCAAGATGGCTCAGCTGGTAAAAGTGAATGCCCCCAAGCCAATCTCAGCTCAATCACAAGGCCCCGCATGGGGGAAGGAGTTATCCTCTGACCTCTACTTTCATGCTGTGATGTAGGCAAACACATGCATGTATGCAGACACAAGCACATATGTACACACCCCAAATAAATGTAAAATTAAAAGAAATTAAACATTGTTTGAGAGGAAGGTTATTATTTTTTTTTTACTGAAGATAGATTTTTTTTTCTCAATGTGAATCCTGACTATGGTTTCCCCTCTGTCTGCTCCCCCCCCCATTTCTTCCCCACTTTCTCTCCCATCCCAATTCATACCCTTTCTGTCTCTCATTAGAAAACAAACAGGCCTCTCAGGGATTATAATATAATATAATATAATATAATATAATATAATATAATATAAATGATAAGACAAAAATGAACACATCCAGCCCAGGAGAAATGTTTGAAGGAAAGGAAAACTATCCAACTACACAGTAAACTTGCCACTGACAGAAATGCTTATTGTGAGGACTGTAGACACTTCTACTGCAAGCCAGTGAAATGCTTATTGTGAGGACTGTGGACACTTCTACTGCAAGCCAGTGATATGATAACTCACTACTAACAAGCAGGGTCCAGAACATTTGAAGAATTAGTATGATGCTTTTTAATGTGGCCTCTGGAGATTGGAGATGTGGCTCAGTGGTTAAAAGCTAGTCACTGTTCTTCCAGAGGACCTGGGTTCAATTCCTAGCACCTACATGGCAGCTCACAACTGTCTGCAATTCCAGTTCCAGGGGATCAGACACCCTCACGCAAACACACAAAATACCAATGCACATAAAATAAAAATAGTAAATAATTTAAATGTGGCCTTTATACCATATGCATAACAGTAGCAGATACAGGTTTCCTGAGCCTGGAACTTGGAAATTTAGGTTTTCAGGAGCTGCGAGGGAATCCGGAATTTTATATGTGGTAACCAAAGACAGTCTTACACTTTTTACTGAATGTCACATTACTGAAATCTATAGGTGATTAAAATTCATTTTAAGAGAAAAAAATAAGAAGTCTGTATTTGTCAGGCCCCAGAAAACATGGCACTAGATGATAACAATCTGGAAGGTTCTCCTTACACACAGGACAAGGATACCCTTGTCACTTTCTTCGGTATTATTTCTAGAGGCCCCAACCAGAGCAATTAGGCAAGAAAAAAATAATGAGGATATAAATCAAAAGAACAGAAGGAAAATTGTCTCCATTTACACACATTATGGTGAGAGAGAGAGAGAGAGAGAGAGAGAGAGAGAGAGAGAGAGAGAGAGAGAGAGAGCACAAAGATTCTATCAAAAACAAATTTGGGCAAGTTGCCAGATAGAAAAATCAGTTCCATTTCTACACACTAAGAATAATCCAGAACAGAATGGGTGAGCAGACAACCCCATTTACAACAGAGCTAAAGGAAAAAAAATAAAATACTTAGTGATAGATTTAACCAAAGAAGTAAAAGATCTACTCAACAACAAAAAAACTATAAAACATTTCTGAAAGAAATTTAAAGACAATACAAATAAATGAACATGGAGTCTGTGCCTATTGACTGGATGAGTGGCTAAAGGGACATTATACTTAGAATGCGATCCCTACAAAAATGGTAACATATTTTTTCGCAAAATCCAGATGACCACAGAAGACCCCCAGACAGCTAACATGACCTTCAGCAAAAGGAAGAAAAGTTGAGACAAGCAAACTACCTAATTTCAAAATGCACTTCAGGGAGAGAGTTGCCAAGGCAATGCAGTGCCAGCACATGGTAAACACACAGAACGGTGGAACACAGTACAGCGTTGGGACATAAATCCATCCTTTCATGATCAAGTGTTCTTAAATAAAGGCACCAAGCCCATGCCAGGAGAACGGGTATTCTCTTCAATATGAAGGCTTAAACACGAGACCTGGGGCTGCAAAGCCACTGGAATAAAACACCGAGCATGTATTTCTTTGGGTTTTTTTCTTTGAATTTATAATATAATTACATCATTTCTCCCCTTCTCTCTCCTCCCTCCAACTCCTTCCTCTGCTCTCTCTCCAATCCATGGCCTCTTTTTCTTTAACTGCTGCACATATGTATACATGTATGTATTCCTGAATCCACAAATACGACCAGCCCAGTCTGTGAAATGTTATTTGTGTGTATGTTTTCAAAGTGCATCACATCTCTTAGCACCAGGTAAGAAGTCAGTGTGCTCTCTCTGGAGAAGCTGATCGCTCCCCCTCCCGGCATCCCTCAACTACCTGTAGTTCCCATTCCGTGTGAGCATGTCTACTGATGTTCAGGTCTTGTGTAGGCAACCATGTTGGCGAGACTTCAAGGGTGTAGCTTCCCTGACACTTCTAGAGAGGGAAATAACAAGGTGCAAGTTTTTTTTCTTTAACGTGTGTGTATTGGAAAGGGTGTGAACATGGGCTATAACACATGTAATCGAGGTCAGAGAGCAACCTGTAGGGCTCAGTTCTCTCCTTCTATGGTGTGGATCCTGAGGATCAAGCACAGGTCATCAAGCTTAGCACCCAGAACCTTTAACTCTGAGCCGCCTCACTGGCCCCAAAAACTATGTCTTGGTGTAGTTTGGGCAATGGTTTGTTTATTTGTTTGTTTGTTTGTTTGTTTTAAGGAACAACACTAAAGACAAAACCAGACAAATAAGATTCCATCATCAAACTTTACGATCTTTCACACTGGGAAGACACAATCAATCTGGCCCCACAGAGCCAAGAGTTCTTTCCCTCCCTGCCTCCCCATGCCTTCCCAGGCCAGCATCTTATCAGTTATGGGTCAGCAGGACCTAGGTAAACAAAGACAGTGGTTTCCTCAGACATGACAGTTCCCACTTCCATGACCAGCACCCACTAACATGCTCCTTCAAAGCCTCCTCAGACCCACCTCTGGGTTTCCAGCAGACATCAGCCAGGCAGCTACAACCCCCAAGCCATGAGGACCTGGGCCCCTAGAGGCCAACCACATGGATAGAACATGGGGCATTGGGTAGAACCTCTTGCCTGAATCCAGACAGAGGAGCTATGTAAGGTGTGGACATCTTAGACCCAGTTCACTCCAGGTTTTACACTCTGTCCTCTCTCTGACACTGCAACCACAAAGCACCCTGGATTTCTCTAGGGGCAGCCATTACATTTAGCCACCTTCTGCATTGGCATTGCAAGATTTAGATCTCCACATACACCCAAAGTCTAAGAACCTCTCGGGAGTCAGGGAGTGCATATACCGGGACACATATCCCCTATCAAGACACCCCTTTTCTGGAGACCACACAGCTCAGTGTACACTGTGCCAGCTCCTAGGCACACACATGAGGCTGACTTCTGAAACTGCCATTCTCTCCTACCTGCTAAGAGCCAGTGTCCTGAGTTCTATCCATTTCCCACAAGATTCTTCATCCCCAAGTATCTGCACTCTTTGAAAGAGACAAAAACCCTAAGAACTAGAAGCAGAAACATACCTGGGTCTTGGAATGGGTCAGGTTTCAAGCAGAGGGCAGGCTGGAACTCAGAATAGCGCTTTTCAAAAAACAGCCTAAACACAGAAGCCTGATCCTTGTCCACCTGCCCCACCAACACCTACTGTCCAAGTGCCATCGCCTTTCCTCTGCTAAGCCCACACACCAGCATAACGCGTCACCTTTTAAGAAGACCACTAGACTGTCATACAAGATCACACTTACCTTTGGCAGAGACTCAAACAGGAGTTAGAAACCCCCGCCCCACCATCCCCGCTTCACACCACCTCCACTACTGCCCCCACTTCACACCACCCCCTCCTGCCCCATCACCATTTCACACCACCCCATCACCACTTCACCCCATCCCCCGCCACTTCACACCACCCCTCCTGCCCCATCACCACTTCACACCACCCCATCACCACTTCACACCATCCCCTGCCACTTCACACCACCCCTCCTGCCCCATCGCCACTTCACACCACCCCTCCCTGCCCCATCACCACTTCACACCACCCCATCACCATCACCACTTCACACCACCCTCCTCCCCTGCCACTTCACACCACCCCTCCTGCCCCATCGCCACTTCACACCACCCCCTCCTGCCCCATCACCACTTCACACCACCCCCATCACCACTTCACACCATCCCCCGCCACTTCACACCACTTCACACCAACAGTAATCCTTTGAGAGAGAGCATCCTCATGAATATTTAAAACATCAAAGCTGCAAAACATACATATCTACACACACCCTATCTGTGGTTTGCTACACTCTGTGAGAGGCGGTCACTCTTAGGAAACAAAGCTAAACACCCCTAAAGAACAAAGCAGAAGTACAGGACCCTCCCACCATCGTGAGGTGAACCAGGCTCAGATGCTCTGACCTTCTTAGGCATCGCTTACTAGAAGACCAGCCGTGATCTCCACGATCATTTGCAACAAGGTCTGGTGTGTGGTCCCATCTTTCTCAAGACCCTGTAAAGAGCTGGGACCTGTGACTTAAGCATGCTACCCCAAGGTCCTGGAGGGAATTGGGTAGCCCAGGCCTGGCTTGCGTCTCTCAAAGTCTACATACCTCAAGAGGTTGAAGCTCAGGTCAAGCCTCTTTGCAAAATGTCCAAAGTCCCGGCCCAGGGACTCTGGAATTTCTCTGCAGTACTGGCCTACGTAGGACACCTGCAAATTCAATGGAACAAAAATGGAAATTACCCAACTACTCACAACCCAGAGCCGCCAATCCCATGACTGCTTCCTCAACGTTAAAGGATGGCTAAACTGTACCAATTCTGCCACTTTTGGGGGGACTCTGCCAACAGCTCCCCCTTCCTGGCATAGTTAGGTTGATGGGGATATATTGTGACACAGCAGAAATTAGATTAAAATTGGATAAGGTACAGGTGACCAAACAAGCCCCCACCCTGACCTTTGTGATGGCTGCCCATCTGGGTCTTCTTCTCTCTCTTCCTCCCATATTACATTCACCCTCACAGAAGACAGAAGACAGGATGGATGCTGTCCCAGGCCTCAGCCCTTTCTCTGGCTTCAGAAACGATCCCTGTAGTCACTGTGAAAAGTGCTCCTTCCACCCTCTGACCCTGCCACAGAAATTGAATCTACAAAGCTCAAGCTCAACTGTGCGACAGAGTTATTTTTAAAAAAAACTCAAAAACACACTTAAAGTAAGTTCATGATTTTGGGTTGGGCTGTGCTCACAGCTTTCGGTGATAGCATGAGGCCTTCGGGCCACAGGTTGAACCCATAATTGAACCCCCAAGGCATTAAAACAAGCTGGGCAGGAAAGAGGCCACGAGTCCCACTGTAGAACCTCTGTGTGTAAAAAAACACCCACCACACTCTTTACAAAGTGCTGACAAGGCCTAGGGTAGCATGACCAACGTTTCTAAAGTTTTACATCAGAAGGCCACTTTTTGTTTAAACGGTTTTGCCTGCACGTTTTGCCCCACTCCGTGACTTGATCATGCCCAGGTCGTGTGAGGGTGACCGACCACACTGCTGTACATTGGTCCTGTCCTGTTCAGAAAACCTAGTTTCGCTCTAGTCCTCCCCTAGCTCTAGCTCTTCCAGTCTTCCTTACCCACTTCTTTCACAGCCCCTGTTGGCGAAGAGTGAGGTGGGTATCCCAGGTTAGCCCACTTGGTCTCTGCACTTTGAACAGCTATGTGTTTCTTCATTAACCATCTCCAACTGCATGAAGAAACCTCTCTGATGAGACCTGAGAGCTGCTCTAAGCCACAGTCTAGCGATAGGAATTTGGAGGCCCCTTTGATATTACGTCCATTTATTAGAATAACAGTAGTGGGTTCATCTTGGGGCTCTCAACAACCTTGGTTCTTGGCCACAACTATGCCAGGCATAAGTTTCCTCCCATGGGATAAGCCTTCAACCCGTCCATGCCGCCATGGCAGCTATGGGTACATCTTCCATTCTGGTTACTACTGCTCTTTACTGCGTTCACGGCAGGGTAAGACTGTACGGACTATGGGCATCCCTATAATCTCAACACAGACAAAGCAGTTGCCTGGGCAACTTAATTTGTTCAAAGCCAACCTGAGTAGCGGAGCAAGACCCCTGTTTTATACACCTCTAAGGAAAAAGGAAGGAGAAATAATATTTAATTTTTAACATGTATTTATTTTCTTTCTTTCATGTGTGTGTCCATGTGTGCACCATGGTACATACCTAGTAGACAGAAAACATCTTGAAGTTCTCTCCTTCTAACATGTAGGTCCCCAGGATCAAAATCATGCTTGGTGGCAACTACTTTGACACACTGGATTACTTTAATGGCCCAATAAAATAATTTTGACCCAAGAAAATAGCAAAAATAAATTATTATTATTATTATTGTTGTTGTTGTTGTTGTTGTTATTATTATTATATAAAATGGGATCTTGCTTCAATCTAGCAATCTGTCCCCTTTCTATATTAGATTCATTTTTGCAGCATTTGTAGGTTGGCCTGGTGCTATTTGTATTTTGATGCTAATTGCAAGAGGGTCTGCCTAGGACAAGGAGTAAACACATACTTCATCAGAACCTTCTCCCCATTTTAAAGTGTAAAATAAAGGCTAGAGCCGGTGATTGGGCAGGGGAAGAAAAGGTGGAGCTGAAGAGTTGGTGGGGAGAGGGAGGAGGGAGAAGGCAACGACTGGGGAGAGGAGGTGGAAGGAAGATGGAGCTGAAGCCTGGAGAAACAGGAAGTTATAAGGGATCTCCTAGCTGGGAGTAGAGTAGTGCAGTGGTAGATCTGCCCAGTCTAGGCGGGCAGCTTGAATTCATATTAATTGAGTTGCGTTTTCATTGCACGGGCTTATCTGGGTTAGAGATCTACCCCAACAGCATTTATGTTAATAAAGTAAGTTGTGCTTCCATGCTGAGATGAAGGATCTCGCCAAAGAGAGATTGAGGCTATTAAGGTCCCAGTAAATCCTGCAGGCTTGGTCTCAATCTGTAATGTGTTCTGTAAGTTCTGTAACCCTCCAGGTCCATGGGGCTCGCTCTAAAACCCAGCACGTACCACCACCATTTTGGGCCATCAACTCATAAGATTCCTGTGATATTCAAAGTAGGTAAGCTTAGCTTTAAATAGAGACGCTGAATCCTGTCCTTGTACACCAGGCAAAGATTAGATCTAGAGGGGACCCAGTTTGTCAGATCTCAACTTTCACACAGGGAAGAATTCCATCGTCCTCTCAACATAACATAGAGACAGTGATGGAGCCTGGTAAGTTCTGAGTTGTGAATAAACACTTCCCAACGTAAGGACCACAGAGTGCTTACCCTCAGGACAGCCTTTCTCTGTGTTAAGTTGTCAGTCACCAGATTCCCAGGGACACACAAACACGACTACCATACCATTCCCACTGCCCTCACCGCCTCTACCCGTCCACCCCCAATCTATTACCAGGTTAGCTCTCACCAGAAGAGCTGCCCCAGGTCCATTTTCAAGCACCAGTTTCCTTGGATGTGTTGCAATGATTTGGAACCTGTTCTCTTTTGTTTTCTTCATTCAGAGAGTCACATGTGTCTCAGGCTGGCCTAGAGGTCACTATGTAACTGAGGATGACCTCCAGCTTCTGCTCCTTCTGCCTGGGTCAAACCCAGGGCCTTGTGCAAGCCAGGCAGGTGCTGGACCAACTGAGTGACTCTCAGCCCCTGCTTCCTCTTTTTTGAACTTATCAAGTACAGCCATCAACTACCACCAAGAGCAGTTACGATGGCACAATAACACTTAATGAATGCCTGCCCCGTGCAGTCCAGTTATCTGTTGCATCCTCATGAGACAGCCATTGAGATCAGGCAGTGTGGTCCCCATTGTACTTGTGTAACAGGACTGAAATAGCGTATGAAAAGCACTCGCCCAGTCAATAGCTGTTGTTCAGATCAATATCCCCATGGAGGGGGATCGGTTATTTTCATTCTCTCCTGAGCCTAAGATTTCAGTGCCCAAATTTCAAGTTTGTGTTTTTGTCTGTTGTTGTGTCCATGCCACAAACTGTCGCTGTCATACATTAATGGAAAAGAGGAGGAGGTTATATTGAATATAAATGAAGCATTCAAGCCAAGGAAAGTCAAATGAGGTCAGGCCCACGATGAATAAAAAGATTTAACAGAGAAAAGTGACAGGACAGCATCCATCGACTGTCCCACTTGCATGCAGCCATCATCCACAGTGGCCCACACCAGCCATCAGCCCACAGTGGCCCCAGGAACACCAGTATAGCATCAAACAAATATCACTAGCCACCTCTCTAATTTTTTTATTGAGATCTTTCCCTTGCACTTAAATCATCCTTTTCTTTAGGATGCATGATCTCTAAGTACTGAAAACGTTGCATCCAATTTTATTCTTGGATACTTCAGTTACATTATAATGAAAATGATAACTCACCCCTTGGGCTTCTCAAGAGTCACACACACACACACACACACACACACACACACACACACACACACACACACACTTTAAGAAGAGTCAGGGTAGATTGAGCTAGAGAAATGGCTCAACCGCCAAGAGTACTCACTGCTCTTCCAGAGAGTACAAGTTCTGTTGCCAGCACCCATGTCTGGTTGATCACCACTGCCTGTAACTCCAGCTCCAGGAGATCTGTCATAGTCTACTTTATACGGTTTGCTTTGTCCAAAGAATCGCACGCACTCAGGCTGGCCTGGAGTTTACAATGTACTCAAGGATGGCCTTCTGCGTCTAACTACTAACCCAAAGCAACTCGTGGAACACAAGGTTTACTTGGTCTGAGTATCCCAGGTCACTGTCCACTGAGGAAAGGCAAGGCAAAAACTCAAGGAGGGAACCTGGAGGCAGGAACTGAAGCAGAGACCAAGGATGAACTCCAAATACTGGCTTGCTTTCCATGGTTTGCCTAGAAACCAATCTGATGGGGACATTTTCCCCCATGAGGTTCCCTCCTCTTAGATGACTCTAGCATGTGTCAAGTTGGCCAAAACCTAACCAACACAATACATGCTGTGCCCTTCTGGCTTTCTTGGGTACACGCACGCACGCACGCACGCACGCACACAATATGCTTACACAGACAAAGGCACACCAATGAATATAAATCTTTTTAAGTTATGTTTATTTGTGTGTGGGCACCTGTGCATGTGTGTGCATGTGTGTGTGTGTGTGTGTGTGTGTGTGTGCGTGTGTGTGAGTGTGTGTGAGTGTGTGTGTGTGTGTGTGTGTATGTATGAAAGTGCATGTACAATCTATGGGAATCAGTTGTCTCCTTTTGTTTCATTTTGTTTGTTTATTTGTTTGTTTAAGACAGAGCTTCTTTATAATAGCCCTGGTTGTACTACAACTCACTCTGTAGGTCAGGCTAGCCCCAAACTCACAGAGATTTTTCTCTGCCTTCAAAGTGCTGGGATTAAAACTGTGTATCACCACACTCAGCTCAAAATAAATCATTTTAAAGATTTACTTTTTAAAAGAAGGATCTAGGGCTGGAAATGTTACTCCGTGGTAGCATGCTTCCTTAGCATGTGGAAGTCCTGGGTTGGAGTTGCAGCACCAAATTAATTACTTATTAAAAGGCCTACCTGAAAACACAGTGGTGGTTGGCTGGAATGTTAACTGGTGAGAGGTTAAAAGGAATATCTTCTAATCGTGGCAATGGGTGATAACCACTGTGAATTGTGTTTCAAAACAGCCAGCAGAGAGAACTGGATCTCTCTAGCATAAGCAACTAAATGATAACTGTTTACTATAATCGATACACCAGTCCTACTCTTCTGATCATTACACATTATATTCATGTATTGAAATATTGTACTGCATCCTATTAAATGGGTATTTTCAAAAAAAAAAAAAAAGGAACTACTTGTCAGAATTGTGCACACCCAAGGTGCTACTCTCACAGTGGGTTGTTATACATTGTTTGGAGCAGATGCTAGCAAATATTCCAGAACCAGAGGGTGTAGGAAAGGACACAGTGACACCCCAAGGCACTCCAGAACCTTCCTACCTCCTCCTGCCATTTATCTTCAAATATTGGGCAGGGCCCAAAAAAAAAAGGTCTTAACGACAAGTCAGCAGATGGCCCTGAGCCTTGTGAAGCAGGGGTACCATTAGGAGTACCGGAAACATCAAGTCTTGAGGAGGACAAGATAAGAAAAGGGAAGTCTTGGGAAGTTTCAACCTTGCTGTCAAGTTCTCCAGGAACTTGGAAGAAACTACACTCAAAGAATGCTGGGACCAGAAATGCAGAGACCACGTGCACAGGAGGGGAACCCTGCTCCCTAGGCAGATGCATGAAGGGGCAGGCCCCCTTCCCAGGCACACATCCCTCTTCCTAGGAAGTCAAACTCACTCCCGGAAGCCCCCTTTCCCTGGCTCAGAATAAGATCTCCATTGTCTGGCCGTTCTGCAGAGGCTGACAGTAACCTGGCAGGCTCACTTCTGAACTCTGGACTTGTGCCTGTCTGAGGCTCCAGGCAGAGCCAGCGATTGTAGGAGATGAGGTCAACAGGGGCAGCAGAGAGATAGTAATTCAACTCGTTTCTATCAACACCTGCAGCATGCCTGGAACATAGTAGTCACTCAATAAACGCGTTCAGTTGCAGCATGAACTACCAAATACCCTTTAAAAAGAAACAAAGTAGTTCCCTTTGGTAGCATGCACCCGGCAGGCATTCTTTGTGTTTCCCATTTGTAAAAATCTTAAGTCTCTGAGGAGGAACCATTCCTTTATCCCTGATGCTCTGCACCTAAAGGGAGAACTTTCACCCTGTTTCCCTGGGATGGAGAAGAACTTTGCAAAGTGAAAGTGCTGGCTTCATGGGAGGAAAAAGCAAAAGAGAAACCTTCCCTTTTTTCAGCAGATACCGGGCCCTGCTCAGCCTGGTAGAGTTTGCTCCAAACACAGAGACCTTACTACAAGGCTGAAAACAGGCGCTGTTAGGTGTCTGCCATCTGGTGTTCCTGTGTCCTAGGGACACCTCTTCAAGAAGCCGGAGATGAGTAAAACTGTAGCATGGGGGGTGGGGGCCTCCACCAGCCTTGAAAAGAAAGATCTTTCTGAAGACAGAGCTCCTCCAGCACCCGGCCAGATAGCACGTTGTGGTTTTCATTGTGACTCTGGTGACTCTATGCACTTTGCTGCCATGGGTTCCCCCTTCCTCCATGTAAATGTATCGAATCATTTGTACAGTTGCCCTGGTATCAACAGCATACACCCCAAAAGTTCTTTTAAAACCAAATTGTAAAAGAAGAAACTGAAACGCTTTTGGTGGACCCTGAGAATTATGAGCCACCAGCACTGGGTTTCGTAGAAAAGTTAGTCCCTCAGCGTTGATGAGTGTGAGTCTAGAGACAGAGGGAGCTGGGGGATCGCAACTGCTTACCACACCACTAGAAAATGTGCCAAGATCAAAAGAAGGGACTGACCTCTTCTTCAACTTGGAGAAAGTGTGGACACTTGGCACACACCACCTGCACATGTGACCTCCCAGGGCAAGGGTGCTCACGTTAAGCCTTGGAGACCTGTGCCCCACTGTCCCTCCCATTCCCAACTGGATCCTGGAACTAGATGGGGCTCACTTGGACCGACTTACTTGAGTTCCACTGACCATGAGCCCAGCCATGGTGGAGAGGACCCAGCAGGCGGGGCGGCACTGAGCAGGGTGGCTGGTGGTGCAGTTCCGCACTGGGCGGTCAGCTGACCAGCGGAAGCCCTAGGCGCCGGTCGGCCACAGAGAACTGCGCGCAGCAGCGCTGCGGCCGCTGGCTGGCTCAACCCGGTGCACGTGAACCTCCTCCTCCCGGCAGCTCGCAACCGGTGGCCCGCTGCGCTACACCAGCGTGGGAACCCCCATGCGACTATTCCTCTCTCCTACCCAGTTCCTGCCCGGTTTCTCCACGGCCCCTGCTCCCCAGAAGGTGCCCCCTCCAGAATCCAATGCCCAGAACTTTATTGCATTGATCAGACTCAGGTTTCAGGGTGAAGGGGTCCCCATCACGGACGTGTCGTCAGAGCTGATGTTAGCTCCCGGCTCAGAATTGGGCCTTCCCAGAATTTCACAATCTAAGTTACATAACCTCCCTCAACTGCTGGAAGGAGGGGCTTCTTCACACAAAGTCCCCACTACAGTCTAAAAGTGCTAGCCAGCAAACAGGCCTCCTGGTGGGATGGAGTTTCCATTTGTTAGAGCGAAGGCTACAAGGGAAGGTTGGATTTTCCCTTAAAGTGTCAGCTGGTCCTAAAACCTCTACTCTTGTCACATGTCCTCACCAGGCCCACCGTCAGTCACCCCAGCAGCTGACAGTGATGAAACTTAGGGAAGGAATATTGATGACGTCGCAAATCTCAGGACCCTTGGATTCTTATTCTTCTCCAAGGGAAGAGACATGTGTAAGAATCAAAGCTATTAATTCTGTGGTGAAGCACACTTGAGCTTAAACACACATACATACACATACATAGCACACACACACACACACACACACACACACACACACGCTTCATGTTCACACATGAAGAGGTGGACGGCAGCTTCAGGAAGTTGGTTCTCTCCTACCGCATGGATCCAGAAGGACTAACTAGGGTCCTTGGGCTTGACGGTAGTCACCTTTATCAGCTGAACCATATCACTGCACTGCCTCCACCACCACATCCCCCCTTTCTCCTCTAATTTGAATGCTCAGCCTGCCAAAGCCCAGTACTGTGGAGTATCACTTCTGAGCCCTGCCCTGACTTATCCATTCTGCTCTCTTCACAAAGGGATGATCCCAATGTCATTCAACTAGATAGGGAAAGGCTGAATCCTGGTCTCACTCTCAGGGCAGGTATGGCAGCTTGGCAGGACCATAGACAATTGTGACTGCCACCTCCAGACAGGAGAATGGTCACAGGGCTTTGGCCGTCATTGTCTTCTGTGTCTAAGGAGCACTCAGAAGTCATAGGCTATGCCACTGATGATGACAGCTGTGGCTGTGGTTGGGAATTTTGTTCTGTCCGGCAGCCCTGCTCCTAGGACATGACTAAGCAGGCAGGCTAGGATGGTAGCCTGTGGATGTGCAGGGCTAACCCCTGGAGGCTGGCCTGCCTGCCCCTCCCTTCCCCCGGAGCTGGGGACCGAACCCAGGGACTTGCGCTTCCCTAGGCAAGCGCTCTACCACTGAGCTAAATCCCCAACCCCTGCCCCTCCCTTTTACACTCATCCCAAGTGGAGCTGTGGAAACACAGTCAGGCTGGATTTACTTTAGGGATTCCTGAAAATGCTTCGAGTGACAGGCAAAAGCAGAAAACTTCTTTCCAGAGAGAAGGGGTGAAAGAAAGCCTCCCAAAGCCTGGTGCCCCCAGGACAGCCGCCCCCTCCTACATTCAGTGCAGGGTCCAGGCTCTCTGATCCAGTGTCCACTTGGGTTTCCTGCCTGAAAGGGAAGAAATGGTTCAGTGCAGTGAGAGTTGCGACACTCTGTTCTCCCCCGCCACCTCATACCTCAACCTGCCTAGAAGGTGTTCCATAGAAATCCGTGCCAAAACAAGGACCCCCAGTCGTGCCCCTTCGCGGCTGCATCTTCTAGGCCAAGACTGTTATGAAGAAACTGTCAACCACTAACACCAAAGTAGACAAGACTTGTCCCCTTCATGCACCGTCTCATGGCTGTTCCCTCCTCCACAGAACCTCAGGAAGATTTTAAAAGCCAGAATCTTCCAGTGTCTCCCATTCAATTCCCCATAGCCCAAGATATAATATGATCTTCAACGTCTCTGACAGGGCTGGAAGTCCATCTCAACTGGTACAGAGCTCTCTTAGCACGTGCAAGGCCCTGGGTTCAATCCTTACTACTGTGGATATTTTTAAGAAACATCTCTCTATCCTCTGCCTGGACTTACAGGGGTCTTTAGCTTTGCCTGGAAATGCTTCCCCAGTGGCTCCTGTCCTCACTCAGTGAACACACCGAGAAAGCCAGTTGACAGAGCATTCAAGGATCGAAAGGATTGCAAAACAAACTTCAGGACAGCTCCATCAGACGGAGGTTCTAATGTGTACTGTAGGGAACTGCAGGAAGTTCTTGATCAGAGTGATTGTCTTGAGCTGTTCTGGCTGCTACAGTGGAGCACCGTAAGCCCAAATTAACAACTGGGAATTCCTCACCGTTCTAGAGGTTGAGGAGATCAGGTGCCAGCAGGTTCTGTGTGATGAGAGCCCACTCGCTGCCTCACTAACAGCCACGTCTCCCCGTGCCCTGGAAGAGACAAGCTAGCCTAGGAAGGGGGCATCAGTAAGGACACTAATCCCATCACAAGGACCCATCACTTCCCAAAGACCCTCCCAGCTCCAAATACTCAAAGGGTTAAGGTTTTAACACAGGAACTTTAGGGGGGACCTGGGCATTCGAACTGTAGTGTTAGTAGTTTCCCTGGGGGTAATTGTCAGAGTGCTCAAGCTGAAGCAAGGGGACTTACCTCATCAGCTTCTAGGGGTTGGTCTGCTGAACAGAACAATCAGGAGAAGACAAGGAGAAGGAGGAGGAAGAGGTGGGGATGAAGGGACAGACACAAAATCCTGTCTTCTTACCATAGAAGATGGAGAGAGGAGAGGAGAGAGGAGACAATCCTTCTGCTTCCCTCTGATTAAACAAAAGAATTGAAATTAAGTAAAGTGGCCCTCCTTTTCACAAGGGGAAGGGTAAACACATGCTTGGAGCCTACACAAACAATTCTTTTGAAACGGACGGAGTTTCTAAGAGTGAATGAGGAACTCGAGCCCTCTTGAGGCTTCTGGATGGACCAACTCCATTCCAGCCCCAGGAGCACTAAGAGAAAAGGGAGGCTCATGCATGTATTGGGGTCCCTCACGAATCTCATCACCCTGTTCTATAATGAGTCACACGACCTCTCTGGCCTCACTGGGGACATCCTCAGGTAACATAGACCCTTCAGGATAAACGGTCCAGCTTACCCAGGGACATCTGCAATCCTGTATCAATAAGAGATACTGTCACCATGATTACCTCCAAGAAGATGTGTAGTCCAGGGACATCTGCAATACTGTATCAATAAGAGATACTGTTACCATGATTACCTCCAAGAAGATGTGTACCCCAGGGACATCTGCAATCCTGTATCAATAAGAGATACTGTCACCATGATTACCTCCAAGAAGATGTGTAGTCCAGGGACATCTGCAATACTGTATCAATAAGAGACAATGTCACCATGATTACCTCCAAGAAGGTGCATAGCTCAGCATGTGTAAGCCCATACATTAGACCCATAGAATAGAAATCCAAACCGAACAGGACTGGGCCCTCTAGGTATGTGATTCTGACGTCTAGTGGGGCTCATGATGATAGAGAAGGGTCGGCACACACAAGGGCACCTTCCCTCGCCACCCTGGAGGAAGAGGCCAACACTGTGTGCCCACTGTTGTCACCCTTGTTGATAGTCCTTGGCAGAAAAGACCCTTTCCCTTTGGAGTTCCTCCGTTGCATTCCCGGGACACAAAGGAAGATCCTGTTTATTTCCAGTCAAGGGAGTTGATATTGGGGTCAGCCAGGACTAGCCAAACAGGAACTGATTCCTTAAATCTTCAGATTGTGCCTCAGCAGCGGAGGGCAGGATCGGAGGGCAGGACCAGGCCAGTTCTGAAGCTCCCCGCATCGTCTCCAGCCTGGCTTCCTCGCTTTCAGGTGGTCATCCTTTGTCATGTGCCAGCCTCTGGTCCGGGCTCTCTGCACTGAGATTTCAGCTTTGACAAGGAGACGTGGTCATCTGAGACGCTCCTTGACAATGCATCTCCCTTCCAGACCTCAAGAGGGGTGAGGGGACGAAAGTGCAAGAAGGATTAGGATGCTTACCTTGCCTCTTCCGTTACCTACAGCAGAAGATGGGAGGTGGTCGATGCTCCCAGGTATATCCAGCATCCTTCAGTAAGAACAGTGAATATCGGGGTTGGGGATTTAGCTCAGTGGTAGAGCGCTTGCCTAGCAAGCTCAAGGCCCTGGGTTCTGTCCCCAGCTCTGAAAAAAAGAAAAAAAGAAAAGAAAAAAGAACAGTGAATATCTTTTAAGTGTATTGTGTACCTTCAAATACCCAACTTGGGGGCTCCTGCAAACGCTGGTTCACTACTGTTTCCTTGGTGCCTCCGTTAACCTTCCCTTTGGGTTTTAATGGGTTTGAGCTTTTGTTGGTGATGTTATTGTTGTGTGTGTGTGCGTGTGTGTGTGTGTGTGTGTGTGTGTGTCTTTAGTGTACATACATGTGCAGATGTGCACACATATACTTACAGGTGTACATGCATGACCGGCATTCAGTGTCCTCTTCCGGTATCTTGTTCTCTGAGACAGGATCTTTATCTGAACCTGGAGCACCTCGAGACTGAGCTCAGCTGGCTGGCCTGTGAGCTCCAGGGATCCACCTACCTGAGTGCTCCTTGCCCCAGCCACTGGGGTTCCATACCAAACTCATAGGCTGAGCAGACCAGCTTTTATGTGGGCGCTGGGAACTCAAACTCTGGTCATCAAGTTCGCTCAGCAGGCCACTTACTCACTGAACTATCTCCCCAGCCCTGGTTCTTAGGAAGTTTTGTGGGAGTCAGACTCAGCTCATGTCTATAACTTGGCGCTCTGGAGGCTGCAGTAGCAGGGAGATCACAAATGTTAGCCAAATCTAGAGAGTAAGACCCTATCTCAAAAATCCTAAATTATTTATAGTCGTTTTCCTATCCAAACGCAAACAGCAGGAGTCTGCAGAAGCCTGCTTCGAGACATGCACGTACTGCTTTGGCAGCTGAAAATAAGAAAGAGGAAGCTGAGCCTAGCGACACATGCATTTAATCCCAACACTGAGAAGTTAAAGGGAGACCGACCTCTGTCAGTTTGAGGCTAGCCTAGTCCACTTAGTAAGTTCAAGGCCAGCCAGGGCTACCTAGTGAGACTCCAGTCTCGAAATAAAATAAGACACGGAGAGAAACTGATACAGAAGGAACAGGAAAAAGAGACTTGGCAGCTGACACTGCCCTCATTACCTACTCTTCTTTCAGCTCAACTTTAAAGACCCTGAGAATCCAGCCTTGGCCCCTTTGCTTGGAACCTGTGGGCTACTCAGGTCTGCCCTGGCTGAGGAGGTGAGTCATCTGTGCTGCAGAAGAAAGAGGCTCACACTACACTCTGGCAAGAAACTAGAGCAAAAAACAAAACTAGGAAACCCATATCAATCGTCGGTTCCGAGTGAGGAGGTACCTTTCCAGAGCCCCAACGTGACTTACAAGAGGTTCTAAGGTCTAAAAGTTGTGGATGAACCCCTCGGACCCTCGGTTAAATTCACAGAATTTGAGGGTAAGTTCAGGAAGCAGGTGCCCTTCCCCCTTGAAATTAGGATCTGTGAATGTCCAAATTGCCCACTCCAAAGTGGTTGTCTGGCGGTGCCCTGAATTCAACTCGGGAGACTGAGTCAGAAGGATCGCCATGATTTCAAAGCTGGTCTGGGCTACATAGTGGGCCACAAACCAGAGCATGAGACTGTATCTGGGAAAGAAATGTAAAAGGAAGAAAGGGAGGGAGGAAAGAGGAGAGGGAGAGAAGAAAGGTGAGAAGAAGAGAGGGAGAGAGGGAGGAGAAGAGGGAAGAAAGAGGGGAAGGGGATAAATCATCGATTCCAACTACTCTCTGAGGAAACCAAGGTCTGAACAGCGGTTCTCGATCTCACTAAGGCCGGGACCCTTTAATACAGTTCCTCATGTTGTGGTGACCTCCAACTACAAAATTATTTCATTGCTACTTCACAACTGTAATTTTGCTAGTGTTGTGAATATTTTTATTGGATGTTTTTTATTTACATTTCAAATGTTATCTCCTTTTCCGGGTTTCCCATTCAAAAAACCCCATTACATCCCCCCTTCTTCTATGGGTGTTCCCCCACCTATTCACCCACCTACCTCTTCCCACCTCCCCGCACTGAGATTCCCTTACACTGGGGGGGTCCAGCCCTCCTCCCGTTGGTGCCTAACCTGGCTATCCTCTGCTACATATGCCCCTGAGGCATGGGTCTGTCCATGTGTACTCTTTGGATGGTGGTTTAGTTCCTGGGAGCTCTGGTTGGTTGGTATTGTTGTTCTTAGGGGGTTGGAGACCCCTTCAGCTCCTTTAATCCTTTCTCTAACTCCTCCAATGGGGACCCCATTCTCAGTTCAATGTTTGGCTGGGAGCATCCACTTCTGTATTTGTCATGCTCTAGCAGAGCCTCTCAGAAGACAACTATATCAGGCTCCTATCAGCATGCATGTCTTGGCACCAGCAACATTGTCTGGGTTTGGTGGCTGTGTGTGTATGGGCTGGATCCCCAGATGGGGCAGTCTCTGGATGGCCTTTCCTTCAGTCTCTGCTCCAAACTTTGTCTCCATGTTTCCTCCGATGAATATTTTTGTTCCCCCTTCTAAGAAGGACTGAAGCATCTGAACTTTGGACATCCTTCTTCTTGAGCTTCATGTGATCTGTGAATTGTATCTTGGGTAATCTGAGCTTTTGAGCTATATCCACTTACCAGTGAGTGCATACCACGTGTATTCTTTTGTGATTGGGTTACGTACGTCACTCAGAATGATATTTTCTAGTTCCATCCATTTGCCTAAGAATTTCATGAAGTCATTGTTTTTGATAGCTGAGTAATATTCCATTGTGTAGATGTACCACATTTTCTGTATCCATTCCTCTGTTGAGGGACACATGGGTTCTTTCCAGCTTCTGGCTATTATAAATAAGGCTGCTATGAACATAGTAGAGCACGTGTCCTTGTTACATGTTGGAGCATGAATTATAATATAAATATCTGATACGCAGGATATCTGATATTTGACCCCCGCTCCACCAAAGGGTTCATGACCCACAGGCTGAAAACTATTGGCCTGGAGAATAGAATAAACTTGCCCAGCACAACCAGCAAATGAGCAGCTGCTCTATATCATGACTGAGAAACGGGTCTCCTCCTGCATCCCAGACGCATAGGCCAAGGAGGACTTGAAGGTACCATTCCACATCTAACGGCTTCTTGTCACACTGAAGCCATTTTCCTCACCCAGAGCCCCACACCGAAAGGAAGTGGCTCTTCATGCTCTTCCTCTCCTTTCAGAGCTCCGAGGGATACAAATTCATTTTCCCTCTACTTACCTTGCCTTTATTGTAGATTGCTTTCCCTCCCCAGCACTCCTATCCGTCCTGCCTCTCAAGAGATGATGGTGAATAAATGCATCCCTGGCAATAAAGTAACTGTCCCTGAGATTTATTGTCCTAGTCATTTACAAGGATTATCTTAGAACACGTGGAGGGCAATGGTAAGAACGCACACACAAGAGCTCTGGAAGGATTTTCTGAAACTGATTCCAAGTCTCTTCCTACTTTTCCAGACTATGACGCTCTGAGCAGAAGCAATAAAAACTACTCCACCAGCTCCAGAAAACACCAGCTCCAACGGGTTGGGGACAAAGGAGGCTCTGCTCTGGCCTTGTAGTCGAACTCTGGCTTAGGTAAACGTCCACCTTCGCCACTGAGTAGTGGGAACCCATACTAAATATGCAGCTGAACTTTCCTCAAGTACAAACAAACCTTAGGTGTTTGGGAGCTTGTCTGGGGAAGTTTTGTTGTTGGGGGAAGGGTGTATTTTTTTAGACAAGGTCTTTTGTAGCTGGTCTCCAACCTGGTTGTGTAGCCGAGGATGGCGTTGGGCTCCTGGTCCTTCCGGGATTTTATAAGAATGAAACACCACATCAAGCGTTTAGTATACTCCGGGCTTTGTGCACGCCAACGCGACACTGCCAGCTGAGCCACATCCCCAGCCCAGGGTCTTTTGATGAATTAGACGATGCTACACATTGGATCTGGGGCTCCCTGGGAGGCCTGTGTGTTCAAGGTGTAGAGACTCGCACTGTGTAATTAGAAGATGGTAGAATGTTTAAGAGGTGGGGGCCCAGTGGGAGGTTCTCCACCATGATCCCCACAGAGGCAGAAGCTCAAAGGCCGATCAGTCATAGATTGAAACCCCTGAAACCAGGTACCAAAATATATGGTCTCTACAGTCTGTTACCGTATCAGAAAACCGACAAGTGTGAAGAAAGATGTAAGTCGGTGTAAGTGTACTTATCTCCCCCAAACAAAGAAAAGATTTTATTAGCGGATATCACTATGTGTTGGGCCCGGGGTTACAAGCAGAAGCAAGTCAGATATTTTCCTTAATGCCTGTGTCTGTAAGACTTGGGTTATGGCAGGGAAAGACAGGTACCAACTAGGTTCATAACGTGATTTCAAGAATATGGAATACATCCTTTCAGACACATTGATGTAGTCTATGAAGACGAAAACACCATGGAAGTATGGGAGGTGGGAAAGCTGACTAAGCATTGTGTCAATGGCTCTGATAGCCAGCCTTTCTCCCATCTTGACCTCTACTCACTGGTTCAGACAACGTCTTTCATGATACCCAAATTGCACAAACTTTGGGCAGCTGTAGAATATTCTGAAATGGCTCTTCCAAGGAAGAAATGGAATCAGAACCTTGACATGGGGCCTGCCACAGAGAGACCTGGAAATAGCATCTCCTAGACAGAAGGACTGGCAAGCCCAAAGCTGTGTTTGACTCTTACTATCACTTGAGTGGTGTGCTAGTTACCTGCCTCATTGTTAGGACAAAATGTCTGACAAAAACAACTCAAGGGAAAAAGAAGCTGTATCCTGGCTTACAGTTTGAGGGGGTCAGTCCATCGCTACAGGGAAGTTCTAACAGCAAGTGACAGCAAGAGCCTGGGACAGCTGGTCACATTGTATCAACAGCTGGTCACATTGTATCAACAGCTGGTCACATTGTATCCATGGTCAGGAAGCATGGTCTAGGAACCCAACCCATAGATCAGTGCTATCCACATTTGGGTCCTCCCACTTCAACTAACCTAATCTAGAAAGTTCCTCATAGGCCCAAAGGTTTGTCTTCTAAGAGGTTCTAGAGCTTGTCAAGTCGGTGATACTAACAATCATGACTGACAAACTGGATCTGAAGTGCTTCAAAGAACACCACTCAAGCCAATAGTAGGAAAAGCTCAGGACTGACAAGATAGGTCAATGGGTAAGGGTACTTGCTTCCGAGCCTGATGACTCAAGTTCAATCCCTGGGACCTAAATGGTAGAATGAGAGAATTGACTTCCGCAAGTACTGTTACACACACACACACACACACACACACACACACACACACACACACACACACACGTAAATACAGTTTCCAAAAAGAAGTTCGGGCAGCTACATCAGGCTTTGATGTGGTTTTTGCTTCCAAGGCACAGGTGGGCTGAGGCCTGGGAACCACAGAGCAGAAGCTAAGGTGGCGACACAGAGCATCTGTAGCTTGAGAAGGGAAATCCTGATGTGCCAGTCCTTACACATGGCTGCACCAGGGATCTCACAGACACACACGGAAGTGAAAGGAGCGTAGGCCACACTAGCCTCAAGTCCCTGTTCTCTGTTTCGTGGCTGCCGTCTCCATCCTGAATGCAGCCCTAAGCACACGAAGGTTGTCCTTCTCACCGCATTGGCTACTAGCGACCAGTATAGAATGTGGACATGCTAGACTTCATTAAAACCATGAGGATTCATAGTTTATGGTGAGGTTCTGGAGAGTCAATCTCTTCATTCATTCAAAAGATATATAGTACCCAGGTTCGGTGGCACGTGCCGGTGGACCCAGTAATTCATGAGGCTGATGATTTAAGAACACGAGTTTAAGGCAAGCCTGGGTAACACTTCAAAGGATAGTAAAAAATAACAGTACAATTTGAAGCAAGGTATAGTAGCACACAGATGCGATCTCAGCATAGAAGATGAATGGATGAGGACGAAAAGGGTCGGGACCAGCCTCAGCTAACCTAGGCTGCATGAAAATGTCTCAAACACCCATTCACATACACACTTCCTTTCTTCCAAATATTTTTAAAATACATATTGCTTTTGAATATTATATATGTGTACGTAACCTGCATATAATATATATAAGATGCATATATGTATAATAGACAGATACATATATATTGCCTACTATGTGCCTGATGTTAACTTAAACCCTAGTGACGGTCTAGTAAGGAAAACCAAGTTTCTAGCCGTGCAGAACTTATTTTTGGTGGCTAATAAGTACAGTGTCGCTTGGTGGTGAGGCGTATTCTAGACAATAATAGAGCATGTGTCGGACAAAAGTGCAGGGATGCATGAGATGAGATGACCAGGAAGTCCCCAGTAAAAGACTGGCGCAAATACTGTAGGAAGTAGGGGTGAGTCACATGGGCACACGGGAAGGGGGTCCCTGCAACAGGAACAGAGGCCTACCCTGAGGCAGTAGGGCATCTGAAGAGTTTAGGGAGATATCAGAGTGGCTGAAGTGAGTGAAAGGGAAATGGTGAATGACACCATGCTGTGGGGTACACTGGGCACTGCTGGTGTAAGGCTGTAAACGCTAACCTAGGACTAGGATTTCTGCTTCAGCTGAGCTGGGAGGCCTGAGCAGTGGACAGACATGATCCAACTCATTGCGTTTTCTGAAGATCGCTTTGGCTGCTGTAGTGACAAGGACCATAAAGAGAGAGAAGGACAGGATCAGGGGACTAAATGGCAGGCCACCACAGGAATCCTGTGGGCAGTGCATATATACCACCAGGACACCTTGACAGATGATAACGGCTGAATTTGCTTGGACAGGAGAAGTCTAAGAAACATGGGAGTTCGAGGCGACTCCAAGATTTGGGGCTGAGCAACTGTCACAGGGTAGAACTGTCACGGGGAGCTAGATGAACACCGTTGGGCAAGGAGAGGGGATCGTAGTGTTAATTCTGGACCTGACATATTTGACAGGATTTTGAGACTTTAAGTGGAGAGGCAAAACAGAAGATTGGAGATTGTCACAAAGTTTGGGGGATAGATCTAGACTACAATTAGAAATGGGCCCTAATGCATAACAAGACCCACATGTCAAGGAGGATTAGCAACGCCACAGAGCCTGAGGGTAACAAAAGAGGGAAGGGAAGGCCAAAAGCACCTTGAGAACTCTTAAGTCAATAAGGGACCAAAGAGGAGATTCAGAATGTCACCACTGTGCAGACAAGGGTCATAGGGGTTGGCAAAAGCACTACACGTCTGCGACATTCACACAGGCTTGAGTGTCACCTGACAGATGACTATGTATATGTTACAGGGCAGGGACATTTTGCTAGTGGAGCGATCTCTCTGTCACTACTCCCATAAACACACAGCATCCCCAGTGGCCTGGCCTCAAGAATTCTGAGGTGATCAGATGATGTGTGCTCATAGAGTCCTTGTACATTGTTCCTGCCAAAACGTTTAGCCAGAACAACAAATACATAAAGTGGAGTACTTCACAACATATCGGAACTAGGCTATCCAAAAAGTGAATGGGTCTGGGGGATAGAAGAGCCTGAGAGATGAATTGAGCTAAAGACACAGCACAGCTTCTCACCAGGCACACATCTGTAATCCCAGCACTTGGGACGCTTAAGTTGAGGGTAGCCTAGGCTACATAGTGAGTTTCACATCAGCCAGGGCTATGAGACCTGGCAGATTGGGGGAGGGTGGAAGAGAAACCATGTCTGATGGGGCAGTGGAATTGGAGATAAAAAGCTTACAAGAGCATTTCACAGACAACTGGGAACACTTAAATCTGAACCGTTTGAAAATATGATTGATGACACTGAATTAACATTGATTTTCTTACTTGTGCAAATTATACCATTTTTTTGTAAAGAAACTATCCTTTGGCCTGGAATATGCAATGTGAAGAAATCAGGGCTACACATCAAAATTCATACAGCATTAAGATAGTTCAGTAGGCAAGATGACCAAGATCGTGGCCATGACAACCAGGGACTCTGGGTGAGAATAGGGATTTCAGTGTTAAATTTTCTCATAAACTTGACATTTTCATAAGTGAAATGTTAAGGAAGAAAGGGGGGAATGATAAGCTAAGCCTGGGGCACCCAAGATCAAGGGACCTTGACCTAACCCAAGAATGAACAACACAGGAGTCATGGTGACCGTGATAGTATAGACAGCAAAAGAGGTAAACAGGGACCGGGCTGGAGAGAGCTCTGTGGGCCTAACTCAGAGGATGGTGTGGGGCTGAGTGTGATAACATTTGTGCTTCAGGGCCATCAGTTTGTAGAGGATTTTTAGATGGAGTCAGGGAAATGTCCTCACAGACTCGCAGAACATATCTTACCTCCTGTGAAGGAAGAGCAAAAGGGCTAAAGGGAGAAGGCAGCAGGAGGCACTTAACAGGGAATTTCTGCAAACACGCCAGCCCATTGCTTTGACTTTTGGGAACAGAGGTTGGAGAAGCCAATGTGGTGGCACTCTCCAAAGTACCAGATATGGGTGGAGTGATGACCCCTGCTTGGAACATAATGGATTTTATGTCACATTCTTTGTGTCCTCCTCTGGGGGAAGCAGCAGATAGGACCCTGTAAGTCACTCCCATGCTACTCTGTGCTCCTTTAATAAGTAAGCTAAGGTCAGAATGCCGGGGTCACAACTCTGGGTATGACAATGACCTGACAATGTCTCCATCTTTGGGGACTTACTCTCATGAGAGGCCCTCTCAAGACCCTCCTCACCTGTGGCCTTAGTTAGAGTTTGCTTGAAGAGACACCATGTCCACACCAACTCTTATAAAGGAAAACATTTCATTGGGGCTGTCTTGAAGTTTCAGAGGTTTAGTCCATTATCATGGTAGGCAGTACGACAGTGTACAGGCAGACATGGTGCTGGAGGAGCAGAGAGTTCTACATCTTGATCCCCAGGCAGCACAAGGAGACTGTATCAATGGGTGTGGCTTGAACATATATGAAACCTCTAAGCACACCTCCACAGTGACACACCTTCTCCCCCAAGGCCACATCTATTCCAATAAGGTCACACCTCCTAATAGTGCCACTCTCCATTGGGCCTATGGGGCCAGTTACATTCAAACTACCACACCCATGAACAAGTTTTCCTCAATGGACCAAGCTGTCAGTGACTCCTCCCGGGTCTGAAATTCCTTATTAATGCCCCTTGTACTTTGAAGTCGGTTATTCAGTGGTTGCCTCTCCATTGATGTCTGTTCCTGGCTTCCCAATGAGGTGGTCAGCCCTTGAATATAGAGAATCCTTTGAAATCTATTGATCACCTGCCCAGAACAGGTGATCGATAAACTAGGAAGAAGAGAAAGACAGAGAAGGGGAGGCCACAGGACGTCATTTTCCACACTAAAGACACCCAAGACATACTGTACAGACTTACACGCTGTGGAGATCTTATCTTCCTTTCTTGGAGACATAAATTTGCATAAGGACCCTGGAGGCCAGCACCAACAGCCTCACATCTACCTCCGTGCATTCGTTGGAGCCCCTGGTTTGAAGCCTCCCAGCCACAGAGCCCACACCGTTCTTGCCTAGGCTGTTTGCAGTAAGTGACTCACCCAATTAAGAATATCTACATAACAAAGCCTCCCCGGGCGCAGAGGTCACAGAGACTGTGAAGTGTCTTCAGTGTATGCAGCACGGAAGGCTCACTAATTACCAGTCATTTCCACCCCTCAACAGCCTGACAGCCTTTGAGATGCAGGGAATAAAAGACTCCCCAAATTTCCACCCCACACCCGTCACTTCTCCTTCTCCAACCCACCCCAGCATTTCAAACCTGTGACTAATAGGTGCCAGGGAAGGGGTCCTTCCCACCTGGCTGAAAGCAAGGGGGTGATTTGCTTCCAATAGGGGGACAGGTGCTGACCCTGCCCCCAGCAGGATGTACCTAAAAGGTACGTGTGCATGCCCTCGCTCCTCCTTCACAGTCAGTCCCTCAGACTGAATATTCTATCACTCTCTCCCTCCCCATGGACAAATATCAGAGCTGACAGGGATGCTGACTGGACTGGAAGAGGAAGTGCATGGAGCTCAAGAAGGAAGCATTTGGAGAATTCCTAAAAGTGGATTGCTTAGAGATATAAAGGACAAGTGGTTTTCCCCCCAGTAGCCTCAGTCTCCTTATCTGCAAAATGGACATAACAGTATGTACCTCACAGGGTTGTGTCGAGGATTAAGGGATTAAGGGAGACTCTGGTTGTGGAAGGACTATTCTGCTGAACATTTTATGACTCATTTTAACAAGTGTTCATTAATTAGTGCCTGCCTGCTGCTAGTCTATTTTGAGAATATAAAGAATGCACACGCAGCCCAAAATTAAACTCAGGGGATTTAAATAGCTAATAAAAGTTATCATTAATTAGTAAATAATTAAGAGCCAGACAAGAAACACAGACAGGACTCCAAGGGTTCAGAGGTCAGAAAGAGCAAATGATCACAAGAACGGCCGCCGTGAGCACCCCATGTCAGACACAGCGCTCTCTGACTTCCCCTGTATGAAGTGGAGACCGTTCTTACTCTCGTTCTGCAGAGGAGGAAATGGAAAGTTCAGAGGTCAAAACCCTCACCTGGCCACACACCTAATAAATGAAGTCACAATGATGCTATCTTTCAGCCTGAAGTAGTCGGACCCAGAGCTCGTCACAGGCTCGTGATGAGCTTGTGTGGAGGAAAAGAGAGATGCTGGGCTCTGAGCAGGGTCTGCAGAAAGAACATCCCACCGACGCTGTGCATCCTGAGGTAGTTAAACTCCTCAGCTTCGCAAGGAAGACTCAGAGGTGATTGTTACCTAAGGTGGTTGGTTATGGCAATATCCTCTGATGCTTAGAAACCACAATCAGACATACCGTGTGCCAACCAGGGAGAGGAGAGATCTGTGTATTTGCAAAGAAGGTGAGGGTAAGAATTCTTTCCAATGAGGGCTTTGGGAAGACGTAAGCAGGGTGGAGTCCTGAACCTACCCCACATCATGCTTGGGACACCATGGGTATTCGAATGCAGTAAAGCCATTCGTATGATTCTCTCACTTGGCTCAGGGGAACCCAAGCTAAATGTAACATGGTTTTCACTTGAAGTCGTCACCAGCCCAGGTTCGAGGCATTTGGCCAAACTGCTTGATGAAGCTCACAGCACACTCTAATAACCATCAGGCATGTTTAGAAGGCACCCAGTAGGCCAGGCTGTGACAAATCGGTTGACACTGTTGATTGTGAGTATTAGAGACTAACTGAACAGTTCAAGGGAAGGAGGAGGAGAAAGATAAGGAAGAGGAGGAGGAGATGACTACAAGAAGGATACCAAGAAGTTCATGGAACTAGAAAGAAGACCAGCAATCCACCCAGGGACATAGGCAGGAGTGGCCCTGTTGGAGTAGGTGGTGACCTTCTCAGAGTGGGCGTGGCTTTTGTCGGAGTGGGCGTGGCCTTGTCGGAGTAGGTGCATCTCTGTAAATAGGAACTGGCAGTGGATAGGACGGGAAATGGAGACGGCCATGCTACTCCATCTTACTGTACAAGTCCAGTTAGGCCACTGCCTAAATAGCCACCATTATTACATGGAGGGCAGGATCGGTCCTCTCCACTCGGCCTCTCCATGCGGCACTGTCATTGTCATAGGTTCAGTGCTCCTGACAAGGGTTTCCAAATGGTTCTCCATCCTCTGTTCTCCCATTTAAGGATCAAGGACCCAGGTAGAAGATCTCACTGGTGGGGCCTCAGCTGCTGGGGCAGGAAGAATGTAAATGCAGCCCCTCCCATATCCCACATCAGTTCCTTGAAGCAGAGCCTGGTTTCCACCAAACAGGAAAGGATTTCAGACACTTGAGACAAGAGAATTAGCAATGTCCATATGAATTAGCTACTTTACTGCAGTGCCCTGGACTAAAGCTTTTCACACACTCAACTACTACACTAAAATACCAAAGTCATCTCATAGGAACGCTCGCCTGCTTCGGAGGCTATTTCAAAATCCTTCTGTATTAGTTATTTTTCTATTGCTGTGATAAACACCTTGACCAGGGCAATTTATAGAGGGAAAGGTTTATTTGTGGCTTATAGCTCCAGAGGGATACTGGTCCATTGTGTTTGGGGAGCAGCAGGCATGGTGGCTGAAGAAGCAAGCTAAGAGCTCCCCATCTTGAACTACAAGCACAGAGCAGGAAAATCAACTGGAAACAGCTTGAATCTTTAAACTGCCAATGCCTGCCTTCAGTGTGATACACTTCCTTCAACGATAAGGCCACACTTCCTTAAACCTCTGCCAAACATCACTACTTACCGCAGAGACATTTCTCATCCAAACCATCACCTCAACCATGGAGGAAAATCTCCAAGATAGGTTTCAAACACCTTTTTTTGATCATTGTGCTGGTACCCCCCATGGCATAACACCACTGGAGAGAATTGCTAAGTAGGAAGGTTAATGTAGTGGTTTAAACAGGTTTGGCTCCCTTAGACTCATGTTTTTGAATGCTTGGCCCTTAGGGAGTGTCACCATCAGAAGGTGTGACCTTGTTGGAGTAAGCATGGCCTTGCTGGAGGATGTGTGTGGTGTGTGTAGCTGTGTGAGGTCTCCTATGCTCCAACAACACCCAGTATGGCTCACATCTCCTGGTGACTGCAGATCAAGATGTAGAACTCTGAGTTTCTCCAGCACCATGCCTGCCTGCATGCTGCCATGATCCCTGCCATGATGATAATGGACTAATCCTCTGAAACAATAAACCAGCCCCAATTAAACAGTTTCTCTTTAAGAGTTGCCATGGTCACGGTGTCCCTTCACAGCAATAAAACCCTATCGAAGACAGTTAACAAGATATTTTGCTGAAACTATAAAAACTCTTGATCTCCAATGGCTAACGTAGAGACTTTCTTCTCCTAAGGAAGATTTTGGGTGGAACCCTGAAGATGGCTTCGCATCCTGCTGACAGCAGTACTAAGGCTTGCTCTGCTGTTCATTTAGACTTTTCCTTGTGATCACGGTGGCTAGCGCTCTAGATGTTTGGTTCAAGTTCATGGGAGAAGAGAGAACGGAAAGTGAGAGAAGAGCCAGACCATTTGCAACATCCCCTTGGAGGATGACACAAGAGTATTTCCCAACATTCCCCTCCTGCTTGGCCACCTGATCCCCATCTACCACAAGATGGTCTCATGGCCATTCCTAGCTACAGAGATGGTTGGGAAAGAAGACAGGATAGTTATGATTGTTCTACACTGATCTTAAACTACTTCCTCGACCTGACACAACATGGTGCTGTTGAGGAGAGTGAAAAAGAGGAAGCGACAACATAGCTGTATCAGATTTGGTCGTTGCAGGATTAGAAGTTGGTTGAGCATAGGGACAAGAGCCACTTCAGGAAGTGGAGACCGAGGTAGAAAACTGCAGGGACTGGACGGTGGTGATGCCTGCCTTTAATCCTAGCACTTGGGAAGCAGAGACATGGGGAATCTCCAAGTTCAAGGCCAGCCTGGTCAACAGAATGACTGAGGTCCAGGACAGCCAGAGCTACACAAAAAAACCCATCTCTAAATAAGGCGGAGAGGGAGGAAGAGGAGAAAAGGAAGGAAGGAAGGAAAAGAGACAGACAGACAGAAAGAAAGAAAGAAAGAAAGAAAGAAAGAAAGAAAGAAAGAAAGAAAGAAAGAAAACACAGGACATGTAGTGAGAACAAAGAAATTCAATTAGACTTTTGTGTAGACTATTGTAATTTGACAATAATACAAAAGTAAAATCACTGGTTGCAATAATATAGGCACAAAATTTTATTAATTAAAGAAACATGGTAGCAATCCTTTTGTGCATTGATGGTAGAATGGTTGAATAAGCACTATATATATATACATGGTTAGTATATGCATATGCACACATACACATGGACATGCGCGTGCCCCCACGCGCGCGCACGCACGCGCACACACACACACACACACACACACACACACACACACGATAAATGTTATCTTTGTAAATGCTGGCTGGGGCTGTAGTTCATGGGGTGAGGTACTTAGATAGAAAGTACAAGGCCTCTGAGTATAATCCCAGACCCTAGCTAGCACTGGATACCTACCTCAGGAAACTATGTGAGACACGGAGAGGAGGCAGGGCGATCTTTTTTAATTTTACCTTTCTTTCTATATTTTTGAGTATTTTCCTGGCTGATATGAACATATATAACTTTGGGGTGCAACTTTTAAAGCTTTCCATAACATATTTCTTCCTGAAGACTGAAGTGTTATGCATGAACAACGGGGAGTCATTGAAGGTTTCTGATTAAGGGAAATTAACCAGGCAAGGGGTGACCAATGGATTAGAAGGGTGAGAGTCTGGAATGGGCAGAATGAGCCTATCACAGCAGCAAAGGACTGATGGAGATAACCATATGTGAAAAGGGCCAAAAGAAAGGGGACCAGGACGGGCAGCTGGTCCAGTGGAGTCTTAGAACCTTGATGTGTGTATATGCCTGAACTGGGAGGAATGGTCATGAAGAAAGGCACGTTTCCTCCTTCCGCCTACCAATCAGCACATCTTCCACTTTGAAAGTCCAAGTAAGGCACTTCTCCAACCCCTCCAGCTTCTGCTTAATAGACATCTACAGTATAAAGACATAGCCATGCTTCTCGTGAGATTACTTCCCCCATCTCTAACCCGGGAATGTCCTGGGATGTGTGACGCCTTGACAGTGCCCGCTCCCAAAGTTCAATGACATAATTATCCATTCAATCGACGTCATTGAGGTCACTTTTATTTATCTTCATTCCTTGGAAGAAACGGCTTCGGGCTCTGCCCTTGGAGTTTACCATCCTGAAGGGGAAGTCTCCACAAAACACCCTGTTACCACTGAGATCACAGGGGACAAATGTGTGCATGGGGAGTGGCCTGTGCTTGAAGACCTAAGGAAAGGGAGGTAGGGTCTGATGGAGAGGAGCAAAGGCATCAGTAAAGCCCTTGAGGTGGGAAGTAGCCTGGCCAATTGGAGCAATCAAAAGACAGCCAGGGACAGTGAGAACCCAGGACTAGTGAGGGGTAAGAGGCTAACACCAGGGAAGCCAGATCAGATCACCCATGAGAGACAGATCCACAGCGATGCTAAGAACAGCTGGAACCCACACACCTTTCTTAAAAGAGAAACAAGCGGCCAGACACAGTGTTGTTGTTGCTGCTGCTGCTGTTGTTGTTGTTTGGGAGTTTTGTTGTTGTTGTTGTTGTTGTCGATGTTTAGTTTTGCTGTTTATACAGAGTTTCATGAAGGCTGCTTCCACCCCAGATGTTGAGATTACAGGAATAGACCACGCCTACTTTGTGGTGAGTGCTGGGGACTGAACTCAGGGCTTCTGTTTCAGGCCTGCCAGGCCACTGTGCCTATCCCCAGCCTCCGATTTACTTAGTCTCTCCCCGACCCCCAAAGAGGAGAAACCAGGAAATTCAACCGTCAGCTTCTCCAGGAGGCTGGTAGCTGACGGAGACCACCCCCAGAGACACCTCTCAATTTCCTCTGGCTCAGCTCTCCTCTCAACTCCAAACGCTAACAGTTAAAACGGCAAACGTCTCAGACTTCAGAAGTCATGCCCCAGGGATCTGAAGAGAAGGAAGGGATGTGAGGAAGGCAAGGAGGATCTCTCCTCTCTGTGCTCATTTGTTTATAAAACAGGATGTCCGTGGCAACTCTCTCAGAGAGTTGCTTTGAGGACTTAGTTCACACAAAATTCTTTGATAGTCTCCGACACAAAACAATCTATCAAAAAGTGTCACCGTTTTGTTCCTTGTTTTTCATTAGTTTTGTTTCTCCGTCCCACAGAGTATTTGCTCTAATTTGAACAAGTGGTTTGGACAACATATGACTGGTCATTTCCTTTAATGAGATATTTATTGACATGCGGTTGGATAGACGTATTTCATGTGGGGAAAAAAAGTTTTGTTCCAACTGAAAGGTGAGATCCTGGAGGCACCTAGTCCATGGAATATATGGTTGAATACCAGAGAAAGCTTGAAGGACTCTCTCTGCACCAGCTAAGTCCACCAAAGGACCGAAGTTTGAATAAATTTTGAAAAAACAAAAATGCTACCTGGGGCCTAGGCTCTTGCTATGTAAGTCCTTCTGTTCTCAAAATGTAAAAAGAAAGTAAGGGCAGGTAGGAAAAGGCAGATACCACTGCCTTCAGGCTTTAGCCTGGTCCCTAAGACACTCTCAGCGAGGAGGACCCAGGCAGAATTGAAAGGGGCGCGTCGACCCGGCAGGGGGCGGAGCCCGCGTCAGCCCTTAGCCCCACCCCAGCGGAAGTGCTGCTGGGCCCGCCCATCACTGGGTTTCAACCCTCGGGCGCTCAATTCAGCTCCGGGAGCGACTTAAACCTGCGTCCCAGCTCCTGATCCAGAGAGAGGATCCTGGCTCGGAGCAACTGGCTGGTCTCTGTCCCTCCCACTTTCCCGCCCTCCCTATCCTTTCTCGGTTATCCGCGGGCCCGCAGGCACCGCTGAGAACCTCACAGGTAAAGTGTGGGCAAGTCAGGGCTCAGGTGTAGGTGCCTCCCGGGCAAAACTGACTAAGGGAGAGGAAGAGACTGCGTTGATCCTGCAGTGGTGGGGAGAGAACGCAGAGCTCCGGAGTGGTGTTTGAGCTGGGCAAATAGAAGGGGCGGGACTGAAGCCCTCCAGCTTGGGGACCGGGTCATTTGTGTCCCCGCGTCTTGCGCGGTCTCTGTTGTGCCTGGGAGATGTTGAGCTAAATTGATGGGGCGTTGGGGGAGGGGGGCGGTCGTGCGGTGACACCCGAGGATTGTCCCCAACCCATTCTGCGTAGTGACTGGGTACTGACAGCTGCCCCACCCGGGTGCACACACTCCCAGGTTTGCAGAATCAAAATCAATAAAATCGATGTACTGGCAAAAAACACGGAACACGTTGGGTTGTTATTATTATTACTCTTGCTTATTAAACTCTTCTCTTTTTTTTTTTAAACTTCCTTCTTGGAAAATGTGGCTTCAGCTCCAAAAAGGGTCGCCCATAATCTTTTGGTCCCCCACCTCCCACGCAGATTAAGAAACTTGCACTGGGTCCCAAGCCGAACAAACCTTCCCAGGAGGCCTAGCAACGTTGTCAGCGGGAACGAAGTCCCAGGGCGTGCTCAGCTTCCAGACGCGGCTTTTCTCTGAGCCCCATCATCTGCCTTTTAGGGAGATGAACCCCCTCCATTTACAGGTCTCGGGTTTACCACTCCCACGCCCCAGGGGCCGCGCCTCCTCCCCCTCCCCCGTGCTCTCCCGGTCGCTTTAAATAATGATATTTGCATGCAAGGAGCGATTCATAAATATGTCAGGACCGGTGAAATATAGGCAACATTTCAAACTTTCTATTTAAAAAACATGAATTATGGCTGCGAAAAATGTGTTCCCATTTAAAGGCGATACGAAGTATTTGGTGTCTCGTACCCGGGCCCATCCATCATGCAGACAATAAAGAGAGTTTTTCGCCCTGACACTCGGGATTTATGGGCGCCCTTTTCTGCCCTCATCACTCACCCACTACGGCCAGTCTGGGGACAGGCCAGGCGGAGGGACTGGAAGCTGCCCCAACCCACCCCTACCCCCACCCCCGCCAGAGTCCAAGCGCTCAGTTTACACATTTGCTGGGACCCCAAATCCACGAATCTCAAGGGGAAGAGTTAGGGGATCTAGAAAGGTCTGGACAACCACGTGTAAATGGGATCCACACACCCATACCCATCCTCCCGAAGCAGGCTTTTCTCAGGGGCTGAGGCTGAAATGGCCCTGAGTATTCACTTCTTAGAGGCCGGGACTCAGAGCTGCAAGTTTGCTGCGCAGGTGGCCCCAGGTTACTTACACTCTAGGTGGAAATGAGAGCAAAGAGCTAGGCCGGTAACTGCTCAGATTGACTTCTAACTATTCTTCCCCACAGAAGGCGATCTGGACTCAAATTTTCTCAAGCAGGATCAGGCGGAGGATTCTGGGCAAGGCTTTTTACAAAGCTACTTCTGTACCGGTGAGAACTGTAGTAGCCCATGCTGGGCGTCTGCAGCAGACCGGAGGTGGGCACTAAGGAGTAACAGAAATAAGGAAGGGGGTGCCTTCACTTTGCCTCTGGCCAAACTAGGCCACCGGGTCCCCTCCCTCGTGCGCTCATACTAACTCTGTCCTCCCAAAGCCGCCACTGATTCTCTGGAGAAAACTGCTCGAAGCAAAGTTCAGACTGCGGCAGAATTTGCTTTCAGTTTTCGCTGGGGGCGGACTCTTCAGAAACCCTGTAGTTTTCTGAAGCTTGAGCAGATGTGGGGGCTACTAGGCCCAGCAAGGCAGAGAGAGGCCATGAATCTTCGGGCGCCAAGAGAACCTTAGCATTGAACCCACTGCCTCTTGGGCATGGGGAGTCATCTCGTGCCTGTAACTGAGCCGAGGCTCAACGGTACATGCCACCCGGGAGCTATTTTCAATTGGATGCCTGCTGGTTGGACTTACTCAGTTTATGTGGCACCAACGAAGGCCAGAGAAACCCCGTCGATTCTAAAAATGACAAGATTGAATTTATCACAGAGTCAAATGTAAGCGTTATCCGTGTGAAGGTAAAATTATATAAACATCTCAATGCTCAGTACCAGCACCATTTATTGCTTCTGGTTTCAAGGGCGCCTAACATAACACGTCTGGAAATTGACACCTAGAGAATAAAAATATATATTCTTAAATTCTAAATGTGTGCACATATAATTAAATTGGGAAAATTATAAAGCAAGGGTTGGTTTGGTTCGGTTCCTACTTGTGATGTATTTTTTTTTTTTAACATCCCTTGCTTGAGTGTTATCAGGGCCCAAGATAGAACTTATGTCTAAATAATCACCCAATGAATATTTCCTACAGCCAGAGTTGAATAGTGCCCTGTCTATAGCTCTTTTTAAGTATCTGCAGTACAGTGAAGATGACATAAATAAATGCATAAGAAACCGAGGCAGGCAGATAACTGAGTCACCGTGCATCATTCATTATATATGTGTGTATATGAATATGTAGCATTTCTGAATTTAGAAATAAATTATTTTCATAAAACTGAAAAGTGAGTACAAATTGAGGGACTTTGGGGAGCCTGTGTGGAAACCCCCAATCCTGCAGCCTAGGGCACTGAGCAGTCTGAAATAGGTTTTATTGGATAGTCCCAGCCTTCAATCCCAGCAGAACTGCTGCTGGTTGGAGAGGCTCAGTGTGGCTGTTCAACTGCAGAGCACCATTGGAGTTCTTGTGGATGGAGACCCTAGACAGTGTTTAAGAGAAGAGCTAGCATTTAAATTAGTAGGCCCTGGGTCCCTCCAACAACCCTTTCCCCTCATACACTTCCGCCAGCTCTCAGCTGAGTCCGGTTCTGGCAGTGGCTACTTGGGTCTGAGCCTGGACAAAAGCATGAAAAGGTGGGTGGTGCTCAATCCCAAGACGTTACCAGAATGGGAAGCAGAGACACCAGGAAGAAGGTCACAATTCAAGGATCTGGAAACCAAACCCCTTCCAGTCCTTGAGGCTCTAGTTTGAGGTCATGGAAGCAGTAACCTAGGTGTATTTCCTTAAGAAACCCTAGGCACTCCTTTATACACTAAGTGCTGGGATACCGCCCGATGGGTCTTAAGATGGTTGTGAAGCTCCACAGAGGCTATTGGCCAGGTCAACAAGGTTGGAACTGTGAAATTCCGGGCAAGATACTAATTCCAAATAGGGGGCTTGCAATAGCCCACATATTTAGCTAACCTTAATTCCCTTTTCCCAAATACACAAAACTCTTGGGGGTGGGGGTGGGGGTAACGAGCCTCTAAAAGTCCTGGCTTGAGGAAGAAACTAAGGGGCTTATTTATTTATTTATTTATTTGCAGAAAAAAACCTGAGACTCACATGCACTCCTGCGGAGAGAGAAATAACCCGGACCCTGAGAATATGAGCACCATGTAGAGATTTATACATGGAACAGGGGGAGGGAGTAAGGCAATAAGAAATACTCCCTGACAACTCGGAAAAAGAAAGGAGAGAGGTAAAGGGAATGAGGAAAGGTTAAGAAAGTCAAAAAAGAAAAGAAAAAACTGTAATGGAAACAAAAAGAAGAGTGGAAATTTTAAAATAAGCAGAGTCAAAGAGGCGAACCCAGAAGCGTGCGGGCTATGCAGAAGTCCCAGGACCAAGCCGGGCCACAAGTCCTGTCCGGCCTCAAGCCTCGCTGGTTTGAAAAGCTGTTGAGCTTGAGCGTGACCATCACCTCAGTGGCCCCTGTAGTCTCAGGCCTAACTATAGTCTGGTGGGGAACGAATGGGTCCAGCAGCCTCAGCTTGCTCTTCCCCTCACCCCTCCAGAGAGATTGCTAGGCGAACAGAACCTGGGTGTAGAGACCCCTGGGGGCCTGCGCCGGTCCAGGACTCTTATGGCGCTCTGGGCCAGGCTTTCCAGCTCGCCGGGCCTGACCTGTCAGGCGGATTATCTTCGAGGGAGATTAATAGGGGAGGCGGGCTGCAATAATAATCGTTTTGTTTGATGTGACAACTCTGATAGGCGTTGATTTACTTACAAACTGATAGGCTTTTAATTGAGCGCCTCCGCCGAGCCAGAGATGAAAGGGAAGCGGTGGTGAAAGGCGGCCCGCCTGCCCTCCGGCCTCAATACTGATTAGCCATCTCGACAGTGAATAGTTCAAGGCATTTTCAAACTTTTTTCCTCAGCTCTCTTCCCTTCCGCCTTCTCCCCTCCACCTCCTCCTCAAATATCTGCCATGCCCACACCTTTTTTTTAAAGAGAGAACAAATCATGTCCATTGTGTGCAAATAAAATCCGCAGGACATCCAAGCCAACCACCTCTAAGGGTTGGAAGCATTAGGCCTAGCCTGAAGTAATTAATAACTACCCCCCCCAACTTCCATAGCTTGCTCAGCCTTCAGGGATTTGGCCTCCCTTGAGAGGTGCGCGGGGTTAGATGCTGGGGCCTCTCCAAAGCCCGGGGAACGCAGACCCCCAGGCGCCCCCGTGCGCTCTGACCTTCCCAGTTGAGTTTTAACGCGGCCAACCGCCAGAGCTCACCGAATAATACCTGTGAGCGCGCGTAATGTATGTGGGACAAGAGCTATTCCACGACTCTAACAGTCTTGAAGAGTTGGAGTGGCCTCCCTTGAACTGCCCAGTGCAATGAGAAAACTACTGGAATTGGAGAAAAAGAGACACACTGAGCCTAGAAACTGAACCCCGGAGCGAGGGAGGACATCCCAGGCCTGCGCTCGCTCCTGCTTTCCTGAGCTCTGTCCACAGCGCCAGCGTTCAGTGTCCGGGCCTATCAGAAAGGCCAATATAGCAGGTGGCCCAAGGCCTAGCTTGCTATGCTGGGACCACAGGAGCTGGCCAGAGGGTGACACCTTCACAACTGAACAATGAGCGACACCGGCCGGCGCTAACACCCGCAGGCTACAAGCAGCTTCAGAGACTTTGCCCGGCAGTTTGGTGCTGCCAGACTGTAAGCTGGACTCTTGTCTCCAGAGACCATCCAGGCACCTTCACAATAGTGCCTGTAATCTTGCCATAGTCTCACAGACTTACCGTTCTCAATTGTCGCCGGAGCATCACAAACCGCCGGTATTCTTAACACACACACACACACACAGCCCCAGCACAAACCTCCTCTCTTCTTTCCAAATTAACATTAATCGAGTTACCATCCCATTAACTTTGCCAACCTCAAGAATCAAGGAATAAAATCAAAACTCTGTGAAAGAATACTTACGAGAAAATTATAAAACCCTCACCCCAGAAAGTTCGTGAGTGAGAGACAGAAACATAAGGGAAAGGGGGACTGGGATGGTGGGAAAGGAATAGGCTAGCAAGCAGAAGGAAAGTCCCCAACCAGCCCCCTGAGCGTACCCGGTTCAGCTCAGGGTGCGCGGTGGTCGGAACCCGGTCTCCAGGCTGGGCCCCCGCCCCTGCGCGGGGCGCAGATCCGCTTCGGGCTCCTAGCGCTCCCAGCACCACCATTTATCAAAATGACTTGACAACAAAAGAAGACCTCTGCGGAAAAGTGGGGGGGATGGGAAACTCAAAGTCTCCCAAGTCCCTCTGAGCAAGGGGGTGTTTCCTCTTCTCACCCCCTTCTACTTTCTACGAGTTTCTGGAGGTGACTCGGGAGCGGACGCTACAAAAGTCCAGAGAATTCGCCCAGCGGCTCACCAGTGCTTAGGCACGAGTGCACCCAGATCCAGGTACAAGTCAGCACGCACAGCGCCTCCCCTCTTCTTTCCAAACAGCCCGAGTGACGGCGCAAATCGAGGGGAACGCCGAAGTCCCGCTCCGCTTGCCTGGAAGAACCGGTTCCCACAGGCGAGAGGCAGGGTTCCTCCCTCTCGCGTTCCTTCCCTCTCCTCTCCCCGCACAGGTCAGTCCTGTCTGGACGGTCCACTTTGTCCCGTCGAGCAGCCCGATATAGTCCTGGCTCCCAGGACTGTCGGGATGGCGAGCGGAGGGGAGTGGCGAAGGACCCGGGAGAAAAAGAGAGCGAGCCTGAGACCTGTTTGCCTATGCACATGGTCAGGCCTCTTCTCTGGAGCTATTCAACTCTCGCTATGAACTCGGGTCACAGAATTGAGGAGGGTTATCCCACAAGTAACCTCCAGAACTCGGGCTCTATTTGGTGGTGTGGCTCTTTGGAAAGAAGTTGCCCGAGTTTGGGGTCAGAATGCTACCGAGGTCGGCAGCTGGACATCCTCAAAACGTGCCTGGGAGGGATTATGCCAGAGAGGCGGGAAACCTCCGTGTGCGACGTCGCCTCCAGCGCCGTTCTTAAGTACCAAGCAGACCCGAACTGGGCGACCCGGGTTGACCGAAGCACCCAAAGGTGGAGGGTGTGTCTGTCTGGACAACCCGAGAGGGAGTGAGCACATCCCAGGCCGGTGCGCTGGACTCCGCGTCCGAGATGCACCTGCGCACTTTACTCTCACTATTTCATTTTCCTGACAGTGGACGCCTCTCTCCCCCTTCTTTCTTTCTTTTTCTTACACACCCCGCGCGCGCGCGCGCGCGCACACACACACACACACACACACACACACACACACACACACGCACACACAGGTCTCAGCAGGCTGCTGCTCTTCCCCCTCCTTCAGCTCCTTCTCTGTCTTCTTCCTTCTCTGTCTCACTCTCGGTCTCTCTTTTTCCCTTCAAGTCTCACCCGCCTTGTAATCAGCAACAAAAGCTGACATAAATCACGGGCAGATTGACAAGAGCTGACAAATAACTGATTGATTGCGGTCGAGGCACATTGACAATTGATGGAGGGGTGGAGATGCCCAAAAAAAAGGGGGGTGCGGGGGGAGAGAGAGTAGCAAGAGGAAAGCAAGAATGGGGGGACTGAAGTGTGAAACAGGGGAAACATGTGACCCCCGCGCCTGCCCCAATCTGAGCGTCCTCGGGTGTCACGTGACCGGGAAGGGCGGAGAGCCCCGCGCACGTCGCGAGGACGAGCAGCCACCGCCTCCGTTGCCCTTCTAGCTTCTGGTTTCTCTGTTGCTGAACCTCCAGAAATCCAAGCGGGCGGGCAGACTTCCTGCAGCATCAATTCTCCACCTTTCCTTTCCCGGGTGGCCGCGCTACGCGAAATCTCAATTTCTGAAAAGAATTTTTTGTGTACAGGCCCCACTCATCCCAGGAGTTGACTGTTCAGCAGGTATCCACACTCCCGCCAGCATTTCTTCTTCCGAAGTCTCTTAACTCCCTCGCACTCCCTCCCTCCAAAGGTTTCAGTTTGTTTTCTTGCTGGGAAAACGAAGAACGACGAGGAGAAAAAAAGAAGGAAGGCGGTAGATGACAAACGTAGAATAAATGTCCAGCTCGTCCGGGTAGCGAAATGGAGGGAGGGGACAAGCCGAGGGGCGGCGAAGAGGGAGCTGCCCATTAAAACCAGCTCTGAGAGTCCTGGCGGCGGCGGCAGCGGCGGCGCGGGACGCGTCACATCCCCTTGACCCTCCAATCACCTCGGGCTCCCATTTGATTGGAAGGCGGCAAAGGCTTTAATCTCCCCCTCGGTGCAGCTGCTTTTGAAGTGAGTTTCCTCGCCAGAGCCCCGGCTGGACAAGCAGCGGCTCACATCGCCGAGCGCAGCGCCGGCTCGGGGCCGGAAGAGCGCAGCGCAGGGCACAGCCCGAGACAGACACCGCGCACCGCGGGGGCACTCCCGCAGTCCATCCTGCTCTTCTAGCCCCGCCACGGCTCCCCTGCGGGCCACCCAGGATTATTCGCTTCTGACTCCAGGCGGCGAGAAGGCGCGCGGGGCTCCCGCGTCCGCCGCGCCAGCTCCTCCTCCAGCTGCTCCGGCTCCCCGGGCGAACGCGCAGCCCGGAGCCCGCCCCGCGCGTCTCGGAGCCCTCCCCCCGCTGCTCCCATGCGCGCGGGTGGGTCATGAGCACAGCGCCCTCGCTTTCTGCCCTAAGAAGCAGTAAGCACAGCGGCGGCGGCGGTGGCGGCAGTGGCAGTGCGGACCCTGCCTGGACCAGCGCGCTTTCTGGAAATTGCTCCGGCCACGGCCCAGGCTCCTCCCCGGCCGGCAGCACCAAGCCTTTTGTGCACGCCGTGCCCCCCTCTGACCCCCTGCGCCAGGCTAACCGCCTGCCCATCAAGGTGCTGAAGATGCTGACGGCACGGACTGGCCACATTTTACACCCAGAGTATCTGCAGCCCCTGCCTTCCACGCCCGTCAGCCCCATCGAGGTAAGGACCTTCTCTCAGGGTCAAGCTGGGACCCCTACCAGGGCTGCCTTCCTGTGGGGTTTCTTTCCCCCTGGGATCTGGGGCGCGCGGGGTGGGGTGGAGGGGCAGTCGGAGTGATTCAGCTCTAGGATGGGAGGAAAGGACAGCGCTTCCCCAACCTTAGTCGGAAAAGGGCAACGGGATGAAATTGGGTGCAAATTCTAAGGGGCAAAGCCACACAAACTTGTCCTTTCTGTATTAAAGTCCCTATGTCCCTAGCCCTCCCCCATCGGCCCCTAGGCGGACAAGGGCCTGTATACTCTTCCAAAGTCGCCTTCCTCCGACTCTCCGAAGCGAATATATTTACACAGCCTCGGAGGCGCCAACCGCTCAAGCCCTTACTCTTTAGAGTCAAGGCGTGTGTGCGGGGGAAGAGGGTACAATTCTGGGTGTAAGGAGATGAAAACCAAAACATTTGGGAGAGATTGTTTCCTCATCTAAGTAGTGCCTAAAGAATGCAGGGAGGATCCTAGAGCGGTCAGGGGACTTTGGCATTTTTCCCATGGAGTGGGGTGCCGCTTAGAATTGCGCCTCGAAGTTGAAATGCTTTTCGCGGGCTGTGACCGAGGGCAATAGAACCTTAAGTGCAGGATTCTAAAGGGTTTCTCTTTCTTTCTCTGTGTGAACCCCTCCCCATCTGACTCCGCAGCTGGACGCCAAGAAGAGCCCACTGGCGCTGCTGGCTCAAACATGTTCGCAGATAGGGAAGCCGGACCCTTCGCCCTCTTCCAAACTCTCCTCGGTCGCCTCCAACGGGGGCGGCGCGGGTGGTGCAGGCAGCGGAGCCGGGGGCGACAAGGACGCCAAGTCGGGCCCCCTGAAGCTGAGCGACATCGGCGTGGAAGACAAGTCGAGTTTCAAGCCTTACTCTAAACCCGGCTCAGATAAGAAGGAGCCGGGAGGCGGCGGCGGAGGCGGCGGTGGCGGCGGCGGCGGCGGGGGTGTTGCTGCGGAGAAGTCAGGATTCCGGGTACCGAGCGCCACCTGCCAGCCATTTACGCCCAGGACAGGCAGTCCCAGCTCCAGCGCCTCGGCCTGTTCGCCGGGAGGCATGCTGCCCTCCGCCGGGGGCGGCCCGGAGGGCAAGGACGACAAGAAAGATCCGGAAGCTGGCGGCGGTGGCAGCAGCAAGGGCTCCGGGGGCGCCCCGGCGGACGGGGTACCTGCCGGGCTGGCGCATGGCCGGATTAGCTGCGGCGGCGGAATTAACGTGGATGTGAACCAGCACTCCGAAGGGGGTCCAGGAGGCAAGGCTCTAAGCTCGGACTGTGGTGGCTCTTCCAGCTCCAGCTCGGGTTCGGGCCCCAGCGCACCCACCTCGTCGTCGGTGTTGGGCTCCGGTCTGGTAGCCCCGGTATCTCCCTACAAGCCGGGCCAGACTGTGTTCCCTCTACCCCCCGCGGGCATGACCTACCCAGGCAGCCTGGCTGGGGCCTACGCTGGCTACCCGCCCCAGTTCCTGCCACACGGTGTGGCGCTCGACCCCACCAAGCCTGGCAGCCTGGTAGGGGCTCAGCTGGCAGCGGCCGCAGCCGGCTCTCTTGGTTGCAGTAAGCCAGCGGGTTCGAGTCCTCTGGCTGGGGCGTCGCCGCCATCAGTGATGACAGCCAGTTTGTGCCGGGACCCATACTGCCTCAGCTACCACTGCGCCAGCCACTTGGCCGGGGCTGCAGCTGCCAGCGCCTCGTGCGCGCATGATCCGGCTGCTGCAGCGGCAGCGCTCAAATCGGGATACCCGCTGGTGTACCCCACGCACCCACTGCACGGCGTGCACTCCTCACTGACGGCTGCCGCTGCTGCAGGCGCCACACCACCCTCCTTAGCCGGCCACCCCCTCTACCCCTACGGCTTCATGCTCCCTAACGACCCGCTCCCCCACATCTGCAACTGGGTGTCAGCTAATGGGCCGTGCGACAAGCGCTTCGCCACGTCCGAAGAGCTGCTGAGCCACTTGCGGACCCATACGGCCTTCCCAGGGACAGACAAACTGCTGTCGGGCTACCCCAGTTCTTCGTCTCTCGCCAGCGCCGCCGCAGCAGCCATGGCTTGTCACATGCACATCCCCACGTCGGGCGCACCAGGCAGCCCAGGGACCCTGGCGCCATGTGTAGCCCCCCACCACGCACTGGGACCAGCAGCCGCTACCACCTGTATTCCAAGAGCCCGCTCCCACGCCTGGTGCCCCAGTGCCGGTGCCTGCTGCCACCGGACCCTACTACTCCCTTATGCCCTCTACGGACAGAGACTGACCACTGCCTCCGCACTGGGGTATCAGTGAGGGCGGCCTAGAAGAATTTGGAAAAAGAGGAAGGAGCTGGGGGGATGGGAGGTGCGAGGGAGGGGCAGGGCCCGAGAGAGGTTCCTGACACCCTCAGGGGCAGAAGACCCAGGCTACCGAAGGGAAAAGAAAGTTTAAATCTTACCTATCCACCCAACCAGAGAGCGCGAGTGAGCCTGGATGGGAAACTTCTCCACCCCTACTCCCCAACAAAACTTTATAAAAGTTGAAAAAAAAATCATTTGACTTTTTATAGAAAAAGAAGGAAAAATAATTGAGAAAGTGTTCATCTGAGGACTTCGCCGGTGAACATTGGTATTTATTTATGTTAGCTCCAAGCGGACCCGTGGTTCAAAAGTGCATTATTTAGTTTGAGCTCCGTAGGTTAAAAGGAAGAGGGGGGAATTAAAACCCGAGGGTAAATATGTGGAAAACAAACCCTCCGATCCCTTGTAGAGTATAAATAAAAACAAAACCGCTACAGAATTAGGGGTCTTCTCTTTAATGTTACTTTAAAATTGCTATGATTGTATTGTGCGTTCTTATTTAATGTCTGATTGAAACTCAAATTTACATGCATGTTTGTTACAAAAAAAGAAATGAAAAAGACGAAACAAAATAAGTCACAATTTGTCAACTCTGATTTCAAATTGCAATTATTTTTAAGGTGTACACCATCGAAAGAGAATGGGTATTTTTTTGTATGTATTCTGGAAGAAAACAAAAAAAAAAGGAAAAACAATTCTATTCCAAAACCTCATTTGCCTTATTTTGTTCTTTAAAAGGAACACTTAACTGTTTTTAATTTTTAAGTCCACCCGCTGAGAAGGGGACAAGGTTTACGTCATGTGCTAAAATAATAGACAATGTATCGCTTTAAAGATTAAATTCCGTATATTTGATGTATTAAAAGGTTTTACTTCTTATTATCTTTTTATTTTTATTTTTATTTTTTTACCTTTATTAAAGTGGTTTCTGCCGCCGCGGACTCCCGGGACCTCCCTATACCTTCAGCCTGGGTATGAATCGTGGCTATGAATTTCCTCCTGCTTTGTTGTGATTTTCTTGACTAGGCGAAAGCTTCAGAAGGGCTGGCCAGCTGAATGGTTGGCCTTGGGGAAAAGGTTTTTCAAGAGAGAATTCCAGTGTGGAAAGATCGTATCCTCGGCTAATTGCTCACTTCGTTTTTATTTAAATCTCTGGGAAGTTGCTGTGTGAAAAGTGAAAGCAGAGAAAATAGAAGCTTTGGCTTTTGTTAAATTTCTCTTTTACGGATTTTTTTGGGGGGAGGGGGATTGAGTTTCGTTTTGTGCAAAGAGTGGAGCAGGCTGGGACTCGCCTCGCTGGGCCAGAGGCCCCCCGGGACGCGCGACTGCGTAGCCATTCCCCTGTTCACATTTCAAGCATCCCCGGCCTGGGGCAGACAGCCGGGACAGACTAGCAGGGATGGGAGGACATTTGCTGACCTGGATAAAGCGCGCAGGACCTTCTTGTCCTTCGGGAACAAACTGAGTTTTTTAGACCTAGAGATAATCAAATGTCCCAAAGCCCTTCACACCCTGCTCACCCCACCCCCGCCTGCCTTCTTCTTCCTGTTGGAGTCGGGGCGGGTGATAGGCCTGCACCCAGGCTGCTTTTCCCTATCCAGATCGCTCCACACTGGGTGTCATAGCTCAGTCGGGATTGTAAGAGAGCGCTCCGGGGCCAGGAACCCGAAATCTCCCTTTAAACTCAGTGATGCGAGGGTCTTGGCGGCCCTGCTTCACCTCAGAGAAGCGATTCTGTGCTATTTAGGGCGATCGGCGCGGCAGGGTCCGTGTGTGGATCCCCGCGGCGTTCTCCCTTCTCCTCAACTTGAGCCTCACCACCCGGCAGCCAGGAGCTCCGGCAAAACAGCGTAGGGAGATGCCCCGGTCCCAGCGAGACCGAGAGGCCCTTGCTGGAGCTGTAGTTCTTAAGCTGTTGGGAGCTTTGAGCACAGGACGCCCTTCGGTGGGATCCTGGGACCGGAGAATAGGGGCATAGGGCGCGCACCTCATGGTGCATCCTCCTGGAGTTAGGCCTTTCTGGATTCCCCAACCTCTGGCTTTCCTATGCTCTCTCTCTCTCTCTCTCTCTCTCTCTCTCTCTCTCTCTCTCTCTCTCTCTCTCTCTCTCTCTCTCTCTCTCTCTCTCTCTCTCTTCGCCTTTGAGACACGCGCAAAGTCTACCCTCCGCTTTGGATCTTGGGAGGAACAGCCACCCGGGCCCTGGTGCCATTTGCACAGGACTTAGTGGCTTTTTTAATTTTTCCCCCTCCTCCTTGGCACCAGCCTAATGCTGGAGGACTTCTCCCCGGGTGGCACGGAGAGCGGACCGGCCACCTCCCAAAGGCCGCAGGAGCAGACTTCGTGAAGATTCTCTGGCTTCCCTGCTGCTTCCCCGAAGGGGAAGGGTGCAGCCTGGAGGCCTGAAACTCCGGCACCCAGAGCTGGCGCCAAAGAAGGAACACTGCGGCCTTGCGGCTCGGAGGAAAGGCACTAGGCTGGCCCCAGCTTCTTAAGGACAAGGGCCAGCTTACCATCCCAGGTGCTTGCACAAACTCCACACCACCAGATTGGGAAGTAGATGATGCCATCGAGCCCCCACATCTCAGGGCCTGTGCCTTGGGATCTGAAAGCCAGGCCACTATCTAAGCCTTCACCAGTACCAGCCACAGGCCGCTGACATTGGGACGCACAAGCTTTGCCCGCCGCGACCTTGCATCTTTGGCCAGGGGTTCTTTCGTTGCTTCATCTTGCCCACCGGGAGAACGCTCTGCTAGGGAAGGCCTAAACATTCCTCAGCCCTGCGATTCAAGCCTGGGACGTGCAGGAAGACTACTGGGACGTTCAGGCCTTGACGCTCCTTTTTGGCATTTTGTTAGCCAAAACCCCTTTTTTAAAAGAAAGAGGGAAGGAAGGAAGGAAGGAAGGAAGGAAGGAAGGAAGGAAGGAAGGAAGGAAGAAAGAAAGAAAGAAAGAAAGAAAGAAAGAAAGAAAGAAAGAAAGAAAGAAAGAAAGAAAGAAAGAAAGAAAGAAAGAAAGAAAGAAAGAACTTTAACAAAACCCTCTTCTGGGAGAAGTTAGGCATAAAGCATAAAGCAGCAAAATTCCAGAACCTCCTGGCTGGAGGTTAAGGGCAGAAAGGGTTCCCCCGACATGTGGGATAGAGTCAAGTCACTCTGGGGCAGTTATAGGACGGAGGGTGCCGGTTTGTGTTGCGGTCCGGGCGGAGGGACATGCGCCCCTCCCTGCGCCATCCTGGAACAGTCCCCTCCTCCGCCTCTCAGCGCTCTCTCAGCAGCCAGGGAGAGAGAGCCCTGGCGCTGCAGTCGTCGGCTGGAGCCTCAACCCCGAGCGTGTCCACTAGGCGGCGCTGCGGAACCCAACAGAGCCCGGAAAATACCAGGAACCTGGGCCAGTCCAAAGGCCTCAGGCTGGGTGGTCAACCCAGGACCCCAAATCGCCTTCACCTCTCCTGCTTTCAGGGGTTCCCCAACCTGTCATTCCTCAGGCTTTTCTTGTTGCAAACCTCCTCCTTGCTCCTCTTCCACCCCTTGTAGCTTCCAGTTCAGCTGGCTGTCCCCCACCCTCCGTCCATACATACACGCACAGGCGCACACACATTTCCCTGCCTCCAAAGGATTGGTACAGGCTTCGCAGGTCCCTCCTAACTTCGAAAAGTTTCAGCTGTCACTCTCAAAACTCCAGCAAGCCCCCTTGTTTCGCATGCTCTTCAGTGTGCAAGCATCTCCCGCCTGGAGCAGATGGCCTAGATACAGTGAAAGACCCAGAGTCCTTTGGGGTGCCTGTTTCACAGAGCAGGACATAGCCCACAGAAGCTTCTCGGGGTTTCTCTGCGGGTCTTTCACTTCTATGAGGAAACTGAGGCTGGGCATGACTCCACCCTGAGGTTTTCAAGCTGCAGAGGCAAGATTCTCACCTTGGCTGCCCCTATAGGAGGAGATTTTTAAATGGGGCAATGCCCAAACCCAGAAGCTGACTTATCTGGTATGGTGGTGAGCAGGGGAGGTCCATTGAGTTATCTTAACTTTTCCCATGGCGATTTTTCCAAACACAGAGATAGAAGCAACAATGTGATGGACTCCCATGAACTCTCCTCCAACCTAAGTAACTGCAAGCTTATTTCCCCTCTACCCTCTCCAAAAGCCCAGACCACACATTGACGTGACTGCCGACATCCTGCAACTTTACCTCCTCAGATGTCAGTCAGTCACGTCCGCTCAGAGATCTTTCCAGGGCCTAGGCTGGCATCTGTGATCCGCAGTATGTGAGTACCTATCTACCAGACCACAGACCTGGCACCAACAACCCCACCCCACCCCCAAAATAGGAGGTGCTGATCCCAGAATGTGCCTGGGATGGGGGTGGGGTCTGTAAAATGACTTTGAGTCCTGGCCTGGTGTGGCAATAGGAGACATTCTCAAAGTCACGTGCTACAGTAGAAGGGACAAGTTCAGGGCTGAGTGAGCCAGGCTCTTATGGCTTAGTCTATGACTCACTTCCTCTTGTCCTCCATGTTCCTTGTCAGTAAAATGGAGACACTAATTCCATCCTACCAAGAGTTATTAGGACTCTCAAATAAGATTATAAATGTAAGGGCTGGGGACAGCTCAGTGATAGATCATGTGCCTAGCACCACCTAGTTTGATTCTCAACCTGGGTGGAAAAAAATCAACAGTAATTAAAACTTGAGGTGTCCAAGTTCCTACCTGACCCACTGTGGCTCTCGGTAACAACTGAAGAGCTATCTGTAGCTGCCTTGAGCCAGTAACTTCTCCAGGGTGCCTGTGGTCCTGGCTCATCTTCCGATGGGTCCTGTTTGGTGCTATCCCCGTGTCACAGTTCAAACCCTCAACCTCTTACTCAGTTATGCCAATCATACAGTCCTCCACTGGAATGCCTCCCCAACCCTTCTGCCCCTGCTGAGTGCAAGTGTGAGGGGCCCTCACAGTCTCATGTGTTTGAATTTGGAGGTGGGGTCTGGCTGGAAGGGTTTGCAGAAAGGCTTCGAGATTAATAGCTCACCCCACTTTCTGATCTTTCTAGGTTTTCTGATTTGCTCGGGCATAAGCAGATTCCTCTGCCATTATGGAGAATGTTCTAGCTGCCATGTCTTTCTGCTGTGATGAACTGTGTCCCCTCCAAATGGGACCCAAAAGGAGTCCTTTTTCCATTGAGTTACTTTCCCTAGATATTTTATCATAGCAACAAGAAAAGTGACTAATATGCCAACCCTCAAAATTCTCTCAAAACTAGGCTGGGCCTAGTAGCCACATCTTTTGTCTCTGCACTTAGGAGGCAGGGGCAGGCAGATCTCTGTAAGTTTAAGGCCAGTCTGGTCTACACCATGAGTTTCAGGCTAGGGGTTGGGGATTTGGCTCAGTGGTAGAGCGCTTGCCTAGCAAACGCAACGCCCTGGGTTCGGTCCCCAGCTCCAAAAAAAAAAAAAATAAGTTTCAGGCTATTGGGGCTACATAGTGAGACCCTATCTCAAAAAAAAAAATGAATGAATGAATGGGAAAGAAAGAGAAAGAAGAGAGAGGGAGGGAGGAGGGAAGAAATTCTCTCAATACTCCCTTCCAGGTCTCCCCCATTGCTCACCCCTTTGCACTAACCCGGAGGTGAGAGTAGAGGTATGGGCCAGGGATAAGGATACCACACCATCTTTGACTAGGATTTTTCCACATTTGTGTGACCAGAAACAAGACAAATATAGTGGTGAAGTTCATCTCCAAAAGTGACCGGGGCTGTGCACACACAGGTGAGTGGCTGTGCACATGGAGGTAAGTGACTATGCACACACAGGTAAGTGGTTGTGCACACACAGGTGAGTGGCTGTGCACACACAGGTGAGTGGCTGTGCACACACAGGTGAGTGGCTGTGCACACGCACAAAAGTGAGTGGCACGCTGCCTCAGACACTGATGCCCCTGGAAGGATGGCATCCGTACATGTCCATGCGTTCATCAGTATCTCTGTTACCTTCCCCATTTCACAGTGAGGAGCAGAGGGTGAACAGAGATGTGTTCGTGTAACACAACACCGGGCCCTGGGCCTTCCGGACACCATCTTCCACATCACTAACTCGAAACTCCTCCTTTGGCCTCATCATCACCCACCCTACCTTCTGAAAGCCCCCTGGGTCCTTATTATATTTAATGTCCTTCCCCCTTTCCCCTTGTAGCTCCTGCCTGTCCACTGCCAAACATTTTTCCATTTTTGTAATATATATCTTAATGAAATAATTAATTTTAATTAAAATATCGTGTGCTCTCTTCCGGTTTCTCTCTCCAATCCTTACCATGTACCCCCTTGCCACTTTTCCTGTGGTTGTCGTTACACACTCACTTGTGCATGCAGGCCCACACGTGTGTGTTCCAAATATAAATACGACCTGCTCAGTCCATATAATGTTACTTGTACACCTATGATTTCAGGGATGACCATTTGGTGTTGGTGATCACTTGGTGTGCCTTTCCCTGGGCACGATGTCTCTCCTACTCTCATGTCTCTCCCACTATTCCCTTTCCTTAGTTGCCTGCAGCTCTTGGTCTATAGCTGAGGCCCTGTGAGCTTTCTCCCAACCCATCAGCATGTCTATTTGGTAGCCTCGTGCCCATTTTATTTATGCAGCTATTTTGATGAGACTTCCTAAGTCTCGGCATTTCTCTGACATCTTTAGGAAGCACAATTGCACAGCAAACTCCCTGTCCCTCTGGTTCTCACAGTCTTTCTGTTCCCTCTTCCACTATGATCTTTGAGCCCTAAGTGCAGGAATTGTGTTGTAGATGGGTCAATTGGGGCCGGGCACAGCATGGTCACTTGTTCTCTGCATTTTGATTGGCTGTGGTCTTCTGTAATAGTCTCCATCTGTTGCAAAGAAAGCTTCCTCCATGAGGGGTAAGGACTACACTCACCTGTGGGTATAAGTACATATTTAGAATGTACTTAGGGGTGATGCTGGTTTAGTAAAGTGGCAGTTATAGGTTCTTCTCCAAGATCCATGACCTAACTAGCCTCTTGTTAATGGACTGGATTCCAGTACCAGGAATGATTTTCCTCTTGTTGAGTGAGCCTTCAGTCCAACTGGAGAGCTGCTGGCTACTGCCGATATATGTGTGGCATTATTACACCCTTAGGGATACCATGCCATGCCGGCCATTGCTTTAGTTCATGGGTATCATCGATAAGTAGAACAACTGGTTGCTATCCTCCATTGGAAGCTTTCATGGTGCCTTCTGGTACCATGAAAGCTATTTCTCAAAGAGGCTTTCAGATCAGAGCCAGGTAGGAGCCTCCGGGTCCTATGTCTGAAGCATCCAGTATCTTCCATACACATATTTTTCTTTTGTAAGACAGGGTTATATGTACCCCATACTGGCCTTGAACTCTTTATGTAGGCAAGGGTGGTATTGAAATTCTGATTCTCTAGCCTCCATTCCTTGAGTACTGGGATTATACTACCATACCCAGTTATGCAGTGTTGGAGACCTAACCAGGGTTTCATGTGTATTAAGCATGATCAACTGAACTACATCCCCAGCCTCAGACATTTTTTTCTATTGTATACCAAGTCTGGAGGTTGAGTTAATGTAGAAAACTATATCTCCTCAGCTAGCATGATACATAGAAGCTGAGTTCAGAGCTCCAGGTTCTGTGAAAGACTCTATCTCAAAGGAATAAGACAGGAGAATGGCAGAAAACACCACGCCCAATGTCCTTCATTGTTCATACAAAGGACATATGTACCTACATATGTAAGACACATGCACACACATAATTAAATTTTTAAAAGAGAAATATGCAACAAGTTGGTCCTCATAAAGGAAATTATGCTTCCAAAGAGTTTGGAGAACAAAAAGGAATATGCATGGCCTTTGGAAACTTGGTAGGTTTGGAATTAAAACCTAGGCCCAAGGTGAACTTCACTGCATTAGTTAGAAACTACACTTGCTGACAGTAACAAAACCCCCCTACATCCTGATATGAGGGAGATAAATGTTCTCTCAAAGTACAAGTGGACAGTCCAGGCTGGAAGGCCATTGGTCACCAGGAACCCAGGGTCTTTAATCACCACTCTGCCAGTCCAACATGGCAATCTTTCATTCTCTTGTCATATGAGTCCCAGATAGCTGTGTAAGCTCAGCTGTCATTATGTGGTGCCAAGAAGGAGAAGGAGAAGCAAGGAGAAGCCAGTGGGGCCTCTTTTCTTTTAATGAGTCTTCCCAGAACTCACACAACTCTTTAGACTGTATCTAATTGTTTAGAATGTTACCACATGGCCACACATAGCTGCAAGGGAGGCTAAGAATATGATGTTTAGTTGGGTACATTAGGGCCTCAGACCAACTCAAGATTGCTATGGACTGAATTGTTTCCCACTCCAAATTCATTGGAAGCTCTATTTCCTAATGTAACTATATTTTGAAATGAGGCCTTTAGGGAGGTAATTAAATTTAAATGGGGTCATTAAGGTAGAACTATAATCTGAGAAGAGTTGTGGCCTCCTAAGGAGAGATACCTTTTGTTGCTTCTTCACCCTTTTTCTCCCTTCCCCTCTCTCTTTCCACATACAAAGAATGTGAGAATTGGTTTGTAAGCCAGGAAGAGAAACCAGAAACAGAACCAGCCAACTCCTTAATCTTGGACTTGCAACCTCCCAAACCATGAGAAGTTAGCTGCTGTTGTCTCAGCCCTCTAGTCTTCCCTACTTAGCATAACAGGTTAAACTGACTATTACAGAGAGCTGTGGGACTAAGAGGGATGAGACAGTAGGAGTTATAAAAGACATTAGCAGACTCCTACAGGGCCACTGGCAAGAGACTTTTACCTGTAAAACATAGATTTCTTTTTAATGAGACAGGATCTTTCTATGTAACTCTGGCTGTCCTGGAACTCGCTATATACACCAGACTAGCTTTGAGCTCACAGAGATCTACCTCTGCCTCTCCAATGCTGGGATTAAAGGCATGCACAACTACACCTGGCTCAGCTACAGGTTCTTGGTAAAGTAGACCGGACAAATGCCTGCTAAGCCCACAGAAGCCCTGATCCAGCCTTGAGGCAATGGCAATGCAGTTGTAAGTTTAGATATCATCTATGTGTCACGCAATGCTGTTCAGTAAGATCAGCCAATGATCATTTTCACTCCCATAAAAGCTTTAGTTGGGACTGGAGAGATAGCTTCATGGTTAAAGCACTTGTCAAGAAAACAAGGGCCAGATTTTGGGTCTCCAGAACCCATGAGAACCATGCTGGGTGGGCAGAACAGCCTGCCTGTAATTCTGGCACTTAGAAGGCAGAAACAGGGGACCCCTGGAGTGAACTGGACAGCAAGATTAGTGAAATTGGTGACGTCCAGGTTCAACTGAGAGTCCCTGCTTCAAGGAAGACAGAGGCAACTGAGGGAAGAGGACTCCTGACATCAGACTGGGTCCTCCACACACGTACATGCACATGCGTGCACACACATACACACTTGTGCACTGGCACACACATGCACATGCATGGGAGCATGCACACACACATGCACAAAGAAAGGAAGGGAGGAAAGGAGGGAGGAAAACATCCTTTGACCAGAGACTCATTCACTGTGCCCTATAATCCACACACCAGGATCTTCTTCAAAGGAAAAAAAAAAAAGGCTAGGGAGATAGCTCAAGAAAATGCATAGTCTGAATCCTAAAGAAAACCCAAGATTTCAACAGAAAACGAGCGTGTCTAGACAACGCCACTAAGGAATGCCAGGCTTTGCCTTCCAAACTATGACTGTGAGGACGTTCCAGATGGGTAATGCTTAGGTCAACCCACAGAACAGGATTCACCACCAGAACTGTGATTAGATTAGCCCCACTTTTCAGATGAGAAAACTGAGGCATGGCAGAAGTGAAACGACTCATTGGAGGCCACACAGCCAAGAGGAGGACACAGAGCTAAGGATTTACATTGAGGTTGTTGTTTCTGTGCTTCTCGGTACAGTGTATTGGCTTTTCCTTCTAGTTCTGTGGAGGCCATGCACTCCTCTCTTCCCCCAAACACAGAGGTCAGTCCCCATCCAGGGGCGTGCCAGAATCAGCTTTGCTGGGTCACGTCTTTCCCCGTACCTCACTCAGTGCTGTTAAATCGGTAGCGTGACCAAGCTAGGAATATTTACACTAAGGCGATTGGCAAAAACCGTAACAGAAAATGGAAGCTTTTATTTCCCAGAGAGCAATTTTCTGAACACTTACCAGCTTGCCACGGGGCCATTCCATGGAAGCGGAAGTCACCTCCCTGCTAGTGAGGAAGGGACAAGGCTGCTTAGTCTCCCCCTCTGACCCTACCGTGGTACCCCTTCTCTCACCCTGTTTTAGATTCTTTACGCTTCAGCAAACATACCATAGCATGATTCTGGCAGCCCAGCTCACACGGGGAGCCTTTGGCTACCTGGAAGCCCTATGTCCTGCCTGCTGGGTGCCCTGACTCTTGCCTATTGATACAGACTGTTCAGATCTGATTTAACCTAGCCTCTCCCCCCCTTCTACCAAGTACTAAGTACCAGTTTCCTCTTCCTCAGTCTTCTGGATGCAAATTGCTTAGGGGAGGTGGGGGAAGGGACAGTGTGACAATACACATCCCTGACTTTGTGCCTCTGCCCACTACAGCAAGGATTCCAGTGGGAATCCCAGGCCTAGAATACAGCCTGCCCTAGGGTGTTCCTACCATAGTTCCTAGGACGAAATAAGATTGTAATTATCATTGCTATGTAAGAACTGTTCGCTTCACATTGAGCACTACATTAAATGCCTTTAATGTATTCTCTTTGTGACTCCCACAAGCTCTCTAGAAGATAAGCATTCTATTAAAAGAGAAACTGAGGCCCAGAGAGGTTAAGTAACATGCCTGAAGTCACATGGCTGGTAAACATGAGGGCTAGGATAAAAGGCAATTCAGTCTTACTCCAAAGCCCTACTGACAAAGCCTGTTCTTTCTCTTCCCAGGTTCTATACCCTGGAGCCTACATAATGTCAAGAGATGCAGAAAGTGTAGGAAGGACGTCTCCCTGAGGAACCCCAAAAAGCAAGAAGAAAGACAGTCTGCTTGTCTGTGGGCAAACTAGAGCCTAGGAGAGTACTGGGTCTCCTGCCCTGGACAGGGAGTGTCCACTGGAAATTTGAGTGCCTACTGTATACACAGTCATGTCTTTGGCATGGAGGCAGTAGAAAATGGGCAAGACACAGTCCCAGTCCTCCAATAGCTCCCTCTCCAGTGCTGTGGTCCACCGTGGGCAGACTGTGACGCGGGGTAGTCGCTGAGGGCAGGTACAAGGTCAGCATCCTTCCAGCTGGAAGATGTGAGAACCATCAGAGAGGTGGCAGCCTCAATGATGAGCAGCCATTAAAAGGTAGAAAGGAGGAAGGAGGAGGGACTAGTGAGATCTAAGCCGTGGAGGCAGGACAGATGGTGTCTGGTTCTTCAGTAGGCACCAGGGAGCCGTCAAGAGTCCTTGAGCAGAGGAATGACACGATGTGGTAGAATAGTGGAGGGTGAGAGACAGACACCGATGTGACATTCGTTCTAGTGGCTCAGAGAGAAAATGTGAGCTGGACACAGTCAGAAACCACAGAGCAAGCGAAGAAGAGAGGAGGGGAGGGAGGGGAGGGAGGGAGGGAGGGAGGAGAGAGAGAGAGAGAGAGAGAGAGAGAGAGAGAGAGAGAGGTGGGGGCAGAGTTGCCTTGGGAATCAAGAGACCCACCCCTCGCACACATAGTTACTCCCCTCAGCCCAGTTTCTCTCTCAAGTAATAGTGTATGTGGAGCTGAAGTTGTGGATAGTTGTAAGCTGCTGGTGCGGGCACTGAGAACTGAACTGGGATCCTCTGTAAAAGCAGCATACACTTGGAACTGCCGATCCAGTTCCCCAGCTCTGATAGTAGTTGGTAGCAATCCTTCCAGGCTCCGCCCAACAGTTGCCTGGCAACAGCCAGGTACACCTGACTTGCTATAAAAGGGGTTGTGCTCCCCCTCCTCCGTCTCTCTGCCCTGTCTCTGTCTTCTCTCTCTCTCTGACCCCTTTATCCCTCTCTCCCCACTACACATGTTCCTGGCTGGCCTCTCTCCTGCCCTTCCCTCCCCTCCCCTCCTCTCCTCTCCCCACCCCCTGTCTCTACTCCCTTCCCAACTCTCTTCCCATGCCCCAAATAAACTCTATTCTACACTATATCCATATGGCTGGCCCCTCAGGGGGAAGGGATGCCTCAGCATGGGCCCACCGAGGATCCCCTCCCACCTCACCATTACTCTATTCTGTCAAACACATTCTGGCTCTTTCTTTATAAAACACAAAATTGGTATTTTGAGACGGGGTCTCACTCTGTAGCCCGGGCTTGTCTAGAACTCACTACATAACTCAAGCAGGCCTTAAACTCATTGAAATCCTCCTGCCTCAACTTCTCTTGTGTTGAGATTCCTTCCAGGCATGAGCCCCTGTGCTTGGTTTGGATGGGTTAAGTTTCTGATGCCTGTGTGAGATGGAAACCAGAGATGGACACCTGAGAGCTCCAATGGGGGAGAGAGAGCTGAAGCTGGGTAAGGGTGATCTGTCCCCAGAGACAGATGGACAAAAGCTGAACTAAGGCAGAGTTCAAAGCAGGAGGGCCACGACGCCCTGGGCTAGCCTTACCCACCTTAGACCCTTGCCTAACTCCACCCTGTTCTTCCTTTCTCTAGCAGCTCGACCACGCTGTTGCTGAGTTCCTAACTCCTCGCTCTACCTCACTGAGTAGACCCACCTTGGGGTACCTGGATGGTCCCCACTAAAATCAGACATCTATCTCCTCCTCCAGGAACCAAAAGGGGCAGTCAGGAGGCAAGGGTGGGGGACTTGGGGCAACAAAGACCGCAAGGTCTCTGGGCTCCCAGAAGCACTCTCGACTTTCATTCAAGATGCTTATGTGAGGAACTCCGCTGTCAGGCCGAACGATGACGACAGCCAAGAGGACCAGCAGGAAGGTGGAGCATCACAGCCTATGGAGATAGAAGTGCTGAGACACACGCGTTTTCAGACTTGGAAAAACGCACCAAGCCTGGCGGGAAACTACAGGGCGTTATGCAGGACTATGTAGACAAAGCCTTCCTGAGGTGCGGGGAGAGGGTAGCTGTGAGCTTTGAGCAGGAGGAAGGTATCAAAGAGAACCCCTGGGCGTTTGTATGACTGTGGCAATACTGTATGTGTCTGGGTATGGAGCCTGGCTGCAGTGGAAGGGCATGCTTGCCCAAGTGACACTGTGTGTGTGCGTGTGTGTGTGTGCGTGTGTGTGTGTGTGTGTGTGTGTGTGTGTGTGTGTGTGTGTGCGCGCGCGCGCGCGCGTGCGATTATTTGTGAGTTGGGAATGTGTCTTCACTAGCATCAGGAGAGGGTAGTGAGTCTAAGACACAGACCTCAGTGTTCTCAGGAGCACATACCATGTCCCCTCCCCACAACTCAGAAGGCCGGAAAAGAGGAACAGAGGCCTCTTTGGAACAAGCCTGGAGAGGCACCAGGCAGGGTCCTAAGCTTCAGCCTCCCATCATAGCTCAAGGGTGCCCCCTCCTGGAGTTTTGGGGGTCTCCTAAACCCTCTGCAGACCAGACTACAGACTGCTTGCCAGAGAGTTCAGAGCTGTTCTCTGGGCCTGCCAAGTGGCTGGCCTCTGTCCTAAAGGGACAAGAACGGGTTCTAGGTTCCAGGTCACATGATGCACAGACTTGATGGCCAAGTCAAGGTTATTTCTCGAGCTCAGAAATAACCACATAGACCTTCAGAATGGCATTGTGTCAAGGCTCCCCCGGGAAAGTTGGTCACCGTGCTCTGATTCCAGTGAACAGGACCCGTTCTGGACCATGGGCTTCATTCAGTCCCAGAGTCAGAAGCCAGAACGCTGAGGGCTCCCCCTGGAGGCAAACAGCAGGGTCTACATCAGCAGCACATGGGTACCGTGCAGAATTCTAGAACTCTGCTTACCGGTTTCCAGTTCCAGCTTGTGACCTTGAGCACGTAGCCCCTGGGGACCTCAGTTTCCCCATGTGTAACCTAAGATGACAGCAATAGTCCCAGCCTTTCGGGATAAGAGCAAACCCAGCAGAAACTCAAAGCTCTGTGTAGATTCCAGACCTGTAGACAGTCACTTGAGCTCCGTGTTCCCTAGTCTGCAGCTTGGAAATGGACATACAGCCCTATTCTCCACCTTGCATGTCTCTAGCCATGACCACCACCTAGTGGATATGAGGTAGGAAGGAGTAAAAGGGTCACCATCGGCCAACTACTGCCTCAGCCCCTCCTTCAGCCACTCCCCACCCAGTTGCACCAAAGATGAGGACCTACACTCTTTTCTCTCACTCCTCTTGGAAGATTCTGGCATGGCAGGGACAAGTGTCTAGGCACAGCCTCCTGGATACCTTGTCTACAGACAGCTCCTCTCACAGAACAAAGGATCACGGGGTAACAGTGACAATTGTCTCCCTCCCCACTCTGGTCTGGTTTGCATATTTACCGTGATCATCCCTAACGACAAAAACAGTCTCTTCCCTGTCTAAATAATAAGGTAATTTGTTACACCTAATTACTCGAGGATTTCCTTCAACTCGGGGAAAAGATCTACCCAGATCCCTGCCCCATTTTGCACTCGCGGTCCCAAAGATCCTCCTAATGTATTCTGGATCATAGATTAGTGGGGAGCCAAGAACGGTCCATGCTGGGCAGAACCGCTCACATCCATCCCAGCAACGTGAAGCGGTGATTTATTGTGACATGGAGTGTGGGACATTTCCCCAGCTTTTGTGATTGTGGTAATGAAGCTGTAAACCAAATAGCATGAAATGAGGCAAGGCCTTACAATTTAATCAGCTCGTAAACAGATCTACTGCATCAAGCAAATGACATTATTATCCATCCGAAGTAAATCATGCTAATCTCGGGAGATAAAATCAACATCGTTAATGGTCACATGTCATATTCATCAACACTAAACCATCCCCTTTGACAGATTAATCCTAACTACAGCTCCCAGGATGTATGGTAATAGGCCTTGCAGCATGCATTTCACCCAGCGCCAGGCTAACCAGCACTCTTAGGCTGCTATTACAAATAATTTTTTTATTGATTTACATATTTTAAAATGCATTTAAGGTGAGGCACCATTAAAAACCCTGTCACCCGCCCATATTTCTTCCCTACATTCCCAGACTTTATTCATAGGAGCGGGAAGACAAACATAGTAAGCCTTATAAATACTTTGTTTAGGGCACTGTTATGGGTAATTAAGATGGATCCCGGGGTTTGGGAGGGGCACAGGGACAGGTGAGAAGTAGGAGGAGGGACCCTTTGTGGTTAGGGTATTGAGGGAAACAGCCTCCTTCTGCTTCCTGTGTTCCCTAGAGATGTCAGGAGGAAAGGGAATAAATGCACCCCCAAATATGGCCCCAGGGTCTTCTCTCTCCCCATTTCTCTCACATCCTGCTCCCCCCAAGTCCCCCGCCCCCAGCCCATGGTACATGAAGGCACATAAGCCTTCAGTCTGTGTAGAGTGGTTTCTGACTTCAGATGCCAAATGTATTTATTTATCATGAGGCTGACCTAGGATGAATGCTCCCTGGAAAGTGTCCACTATTCAAAATGTCACCTCCTCTCAACAGGCTATGCATCATACTGGCAGGCATACTTTCAGAGGCCTCTGAGTGACCAGGATGGATGGAAGGCTGCCATACAGGCCCGGTGCCTGGGCAGAGCAGTGAGGAAGGGAAGGAGGGATGGGTCCTGGTACCCAAATGATTTGTACCCACCACAAGGGGCACAGAGTCAGCAGGAGCCAGGATGGTGGCAGGAAATGCATTCTGGAGACTCACAAGGCTGTCAGGAAAATAGACAGACACCTACGAAAGCCCTGTCACCCTTCTGATGGACACGTTTGTGGGGCTTCCTGTCCACTTGTGAAACTAAGAGGAAATAGGAGAAGGGGAAAAGGGAGTCTCTTTTTCTTAACCACAGATGAGAAATGGGGGGCTCAGGGCTGCCACCCATGGCTGGACGCATGTTACATTGCACAGTGGCACCGCTTGGGAGCATGCAGGGCAGTGACCCTGCGGGGTTCACCATTTCTTCATGACCTAGGGCCACACCAACCTGAATAACCATCCGTGAAAGAGGGCTGGGGAAACAGGACAGCCCTCCTTCTGCTGGGAAGACATCCTGTGTTTAGCAGATGCAGCAAGAGCCTGAGACGCTGCCACGCCCGGGCCTCTGCTTTATAAACCTGTTTATTGATTAGGCCAACTAATGAGATGAGGCAGCAAGTAAATTAGTTCAGGGTTTAGGTGGCATCCAGTCAAGGGCTTGGGACCCACCAGGCTCTAAGAACCTCTAAAGACTTTGTACTCTAGGTTTTCTTGGACCTTTGCTGGGAGATCTGGGTTGCTGCTTCCCTTTTGGGGTCCCTGGGGTGTCAAGACTAGTCTCTCCTGTAGCTGCTCCATCTAAGTGAATATGGGCAAATGGTCTTTAAACTTTACTACAGCCGGAATTTGCTGATGGACTGTTAAAACACAGATTTCTGGGTCCTCGACACAACGGGTTTTTTTTCTTCTTGTGTAAGGCCAGAGAGCTGGTATTTCTAGCAAGTTTCTACATGCTCTTAAAGTTGCTATGTCCAGAATCATGCTTTGAGAATAGAGTCAAGAACACCCAGGAACACAGGGAACAGGGAACGGGTGAGCAGCACTAGGACCCGGGCATGGCTATAAGCCCAGTTGGGTCACAACAGGAAACCAAGACCTGCACAGGACATGAAGCCAGCGATGAACTGCCTGTCTCAGCGCTCTTTCCTCTTTTAAGCTCACAGGACTCTGTAAGCATGGATAGGTCAAATAAGGCTGATGTGCAAGATGAAGTCTAAAAGCACCATGTGCTCTGTCAGCCAGAGATAGCTGGATTCTTCTAACCCCACATCTGTTCGACCCGCCCTGTGATCTACAGTGTTACTCTTCCTGCCAGCCCACCCTTGCATCTACTACAGATCAACCCACTTGCAGGAGGACAAGATTTCAGAGAGACAAAAAGAAGGCAATTGGCAGAATCCTTACAAGTGACTAAATGTAAGCCAAGCATGGTGGTGCATACTTTTAATCCCAGCTCTCAGGAGGCAGAGGCAGCTGGATCTCTGTGAGTTCAAAGCCAGCCTGTTCTACAGAGTGAGTTTCAAGACACAAAATGAGCTACAAAATGAGACTCAAAAAATCAAAACAAAATAACAATGAAATGGACAAAATGTTTCCTGCATATCTAAGTAGGAATCAAGACAAGACTTTAAGTGTGTGTGTCTGTGTGTGTGTCTGTGTGTGTGTCTGTGTGTGTCTGTGTGTGTGTCTGTGTGTGTGTCTGTGTGTGTCTGTGTCTGTGTGTGTGTGTTTGTCTGTGTCTGTGTCTGTCTGTGTGTGTGTCTGTGTCTGTGTGTCTGTGTGTGTGTGGTGTGTGTCTGTCTTTGTGTGTGTCTGTGTCTGTCTGTGTGTGTGTGTGTGTCTGTGTCTGTGTGTGTGTCTGTGTGTCTGTGTGTGTGTCTGTGTGTGTGTGTGTGTGTGTGTGTGTGTGTGTCTGTGTGTGTGTGTCTGTGTGTGTGTGTGTGTGTGTGTGTGTGTGTCTGTGTGTGTGTGTGTGTGTGTGTGTGTGTGTCTGTGTGTGTGTTTGTGTGTGTGTCTGTGTGTGTGTGTGTGTGTGTGTGTGTGTCTGTGTGTGTGTGTGTGTGTGTGTGTGTGTGTGTGTGTGTGTGTGTGTGTGTGTGTGTGTCTGTGTGTGTGTCTGTGTGTGTGTGTGTATGTGTGTGTGTGTCTATGTGTGTGTCTGTGTATGTGTCTGTGTGTGTGTCTGTGTCTGTGTCTGTGTCTGTGTGTCTGTGTCTGTGTGTGTGTGTCTGTGTCTGTGTGTGTGTGTGTGTGTGTGTTCTGAACTGTACCAGCTTCAGATTCTGCTGTAGGTGGGCGTCCATGCTCTGTGGACAGCAAGATCATTCACTTGTTCATCCACCCATGCACCAGAAGAGGCAGACAACTGTCTCAAGAAAACTTGGTTTAAGCCCAGAGGTGCTGACACACACCTTTGATCCCAGCACTTGGGAGATAGAGGCTCGGGTGGATCTCTGAGTTTGAAGCCAGCTTTGTCTACAGAGAGAGTTCCAGGACAGCCAGGGCTACACAGAGGAAAAGCAAAACAGAAAATAAAGAAAACTTGGTCTGGGGCAGAGAAGATGACAAGACTTGGTCTGGGGCAGAGAGGATGACAAGCGTGCAGATCTGAGCTCCAATCCCCAGAAAGCCATGAGACAGTGCTTCTGGGCCCACTGCTCCTTCAGGGAGGTGGAGGTGGGGACACTGGTGGACACCTAGTCTCAAGGTGGAGGGCAAGGGCTGACACACGAGGCTGTCTTCTGATCTCTATTCATGCACAAATTTACACACACACACATGCACATACACATGCATGCTCACACACACATCAAGCATACACAAAGAAAAAGAATACAAATAAAGGAAAATTTGGCTTGTATATCCGCTCCCCGCGTGTACCTGCCCCTGATGCTTACCTGTCAAGGTATTTATTTATGCTCATGCTTCTGCCTCCTACGTACAAGAATTGTTTTTTTTGTTTGTTTGTTTGTTTGTCATGGGGTCTAACTACATATCCCAAGCTATCTTAGAACTTACTGTTTAGCCCAGGCTAGCCTTGAATCCCTAATCCTCCTGACTCAGCCTCCCAAGTGCTAGTATTATAGGGATGCATGGCTGTATCTGTCCTGATGTCCTGTCTCGGTTTTGCAGAGATGTGTTTTGTTTTGGTTTATTTGTTTGTTTTTAAGAAATTATAAAAGGAGCCAGAGCATTTTTTTAAGTAGTAGTGAAAGCCACCCTTCTTCTTTTTTTCCATCTTTATTAACTTGAGTGTTTCTTATTTACATTTCGATTGTTATTGCCCTTCCCGGTTTCCGGGCCAACATCCCCCTAACCCCTCTTCCTCCCCGTCTATATGGACTTCCCCTCCCCATCCTCCCCCCATTACCACCCTCCCCCCAACAATCACGTTCACTGGGGGTTCAGTCTTAGCAGGACCCAGGGCTTCCCCTTCCACTGGTGCTCTTACTAGGCTATTCATTGCTACCTATGAGGTCAGAATCCAGGGTCACTCCATGTATAGTCTTTGGGTAGTGGCTTAGTCCCTGGAAGCTCTGGTTGCTTGGCATTGTTGTTCATATGGGGTCTCGAGCCCCTTCAAGCTCTTCCAGTCCTTTCTCTGATTCCTTCAACGGGGGTCCCGTTTTCAGTTCAGTGGTTTGCTGCTAGCATTCACCTATGTATTTGGAAAGCCACCCTTCTAACACACTTTCTTCTACTCAAAAGCTTGCTTCTGGGCTGGAGAGATGTGTCAGTGGTTAGAGCACTGGCTGTTCTTCCAGAGGTCCTGGGTCCAGTTCCCAGCACTCATATGGTGGCTCATAGCCATCTATCACTGTAGTCCCATGCCCTCTTCTGGTGTGAAAAGGACACAATACTCATACACAGAAAGTCCATAAATAAATAAATAAATCTAGAAACAAAAAAACAAAGTCTGCTTCTAGTCTGCCCTGTAAGGAGAGGCTCACAGACATCATGAAAAGCTAGATGGCAAGCCAGTGACTTACTAGCTCAAAAACGCAATGCCCAAATCCACTCCAACCACCTCTCCTCCCCCATGGAGGCACAGGGGCTGCTCGATGGCTTAGCCTAGCTCAATACCCCAATTCTAGCCAATATCCTCCACCGATGCCTGAGAAACGGATCTACCCTTGACCACCGTTGCTTCTGGGACCAGTCTAGACTGAACAGGATAAACCTTTCCAAACCAGAGCAGAGGCACCCTAGGTCCTCCAGGAACTTGGGGAGGCGTCTCCAGAACCCAGTGGGTTAGATGTCAACCCTATCGCCTTCTGTGAGGAATGTCTGTGACGAAATAATAACCGGGAACAGTAAGTGACCCAGTTTGAACAAAGGGGCGGAGGATCGATGCTCCAAAGCCACGGCCTGCTTTGTGAGTCCTTTAACTACAACATTATATATTATATGCAAATCAGAGAATCAACTTAAGACGGCTTTTCACGTCAAGAGGCTGCTTTGAACCTATAAGTTATATTTTTCAGATCTCGGACAGTAACATTTTTCTTTTTAGCGCGAAGTTGCTCATGGTTCATCTGAGACCCTTTTAAATTGCGGCTTTCAGAGAAATAACAATGTAAAATGACATGATGATATATGGCCCCATCCGGCAGACCCGGGCTGCAGCAGCCACAAACGCCACCAAACCTCTGGGAATGAAGCGGTCTCCGGAGCGCCATTGTGCGATTGTCCTAACCGGATCATTTTTAATTAGTTGCAATTAATTTCAAGTGACAGCGTCCTGCAATATCAAGTCAGAGCCGCTCTGGTGCGTGGGTGGGGGTTATTAGGAACAGACGGTTGGTGAGAGAAGCCAGAGGGAGGTCGTGTCACCAAGCTCTTACCTACAAGACCTTCTGCGTGGGGGGCGGAGGTCCGTCATCGTCTGAGCCGGAGGGGAGAGCTGATTCCTAATGAAGCAAATGTTCTGGTACGTTCTGAGCTGTGCGTGGGCCTTGCTCAGTGGATACTTATTATGCAGCGCATGGCGGCCAACTGTGGAAAATGATCTCACTTTGGTCACCCAATTAGTTTTCCTTCGTTTGGCAGGAGCAGCTCCCGTGATGAGGTGAACGGGCAGTTTATTTGGGAAGTGACCCCAGGAGTGAGGAAGTGAGCAGGAAACGGAAGGGAGCCACATTGCTCCTGTGTGCAGAGGCACGGAGAGGTAAAGGAACTTGCCTGGGAGGTTGCCTAGATACTAAGTGGTGTGGCTAGGACAAGGACCTAGGCACCCTGAGTTCAGAGAAACCCCGGTCGAAGACACTGGCCCTAGAAAGCTGGATACCTGCATTCCCACTGGGTTTTTATTCATGTTTCCCTTGAAATGAAGCATAAACACACACATGCATGCATGCAAGTGCATGCATGTGCACACACACATACACACACATGTGCACACACATACACACACATGTGCACACACATACACATGTGCACACAAACAAAATGTAGCAAGTACCAAAGTTGATTCACTTTCTAAAAATAATATTTATATGTAGACGTGTGTGCTTGTGTATGTGTAAATGCATGTTTTATATGTATATGTGTGTGCCTGTGTACATGTGAATGCAGTTGCACAGGGAAGCCAGAAGACCATAGTAGAAACCCTGGAGCCTGAGTATCGGGTAGTTGTGAGCTGTCCAACAGGGTACTGGGAAGTGAACTCTGGTCCTCTGTAATACAAGTGCTCACATTAACCACTGAACCGTCTTTCCCACCGAACCATCATCTTCCCAGGCCCTGAGTAACCAACCTGCATTACTTAATACCTTGTCTCAAAGCAAAACCTTGACGTAGATAATTGCCCCCCATTTGGAAAACCCCAGACATTGGAGAGGGGCCTGGCACCCCATCCCTCTATCCAGCCTCAGGTTGGGAGGGGCGAAAGGGGTTCTGTCCAGAGATGCAAGTCTATGACCGTATCTCACAGGCACATCTCCTCAGAGGAGCCAAGCTCCCCCTCAATCGCCATTGACAGTACTGTCTTCCATGGAGGGAGCAAATCCTGCTCTCTGGGCTCAGCCTCCCCTTATCGAAGCTGCCTTGGGCTACAGAAGGAGCCCACACAAGGTGGTTTCCTTTAACGTATCTTCTCTTTGGACCTCCAGCAACTTTAAATTTTTGTTATCTTACGTGTGTGAGTGGTTTGGCTGTGTGTATGTCTGCACCCCACGTGTATACCTGGTTCTCGTAGAGGCCAGGAAGAGGCATCTCATCTCCTGAAACTATAGTATGGTTGCCTGTGAGCCACCATATAGATGCTGGGGGTTGAGCCTGGGTCCTCTGGAAGAGCAGTCAGTGCTCTTAACTCCAGAGCCACCTTTCCAGCCCAATGGATCTCTAATAACTTTTTAAGTAGCCCAGACTAATTTTTTTCCATTATTTTCTTTCCACCACTAATTTCTGTTTCTAAGCAGCCTTGGCTTTGCTTAATCTGTTAGGAAAACCGTGCTCTGGTCTGGGATCCCCCCTGAGCCCCAGCTCCCTCAAGCTGATGGCAGAGTCTTCCCTCTATAGTCCATACCCTTTCCTGGCATTTGCTGTAAGAGGTCCTGTGGCTCTAGACTTGCATGCTGTAGGTCAGCCAGCCATGTAGCTGTGTGGGATCCAGCCCATCCTTTTCAATGGTCAGGTCATGAAAGGCCACCCTTAGAGAGCATGTCTATTTACTAGGACGAAAGTGGCATGATTACTCCTGAGATGATCAAGAAGCGATGTGTCAGACTGGTATGACGCCGTGCTTCCACTGCTCTGAGGAAGCGAAGCAGACTCTGGCGGGGGAATGGGCTGAAGCCGCAGGGGGTACCTTCCTGAATAAATGTGTGGATGGGAAACTCCCCTATAGAACTTCATGTGTTTGAGGGCTTGGTCCTCAGCTGGTGCTGAGGTGGGGTCTAGCTGGAGAAAATGTTGGGCAGAGTCTTCTAAAGTTTTTTGTTAATGTATTTAAGTTGGCCTGTGAGGGCGTCAACACCACAAAGTCCAGAAAATGCACTGGATCCTTGAGAGCTGGAGGGACAGGTGGTCGTAAGCCACCTCATACAACAAACGCTGGGAACCAAGTTTCTCTGCAAGAGCAGTATGCGCTCTTAACCATAGGGCCTTCTACTCCAAAATTTTATTTTATTTTATTTTTTCTTTTTTTCGGAGCTGGGGACCGAACCCAGGGCCTTGCGCTTGCTAGGCAAGCGCTCTACCACTGAGCTAAATCCCCAACCCCAAAATTTTATATTTATTATTTTTATGGTGTGCATGGGGGGCGGTGCACAAGTCATGTGTATGTGAGTGTTCATGGAGTCCAGAAAAGGGTTTTGGATCTCCTGGAGCTGGAGTTATGGATACTTGTGAACTACCCAGTGTGCACACTGAGAGCCAAACAGGTCCTCTGCAAAAGCAAGTGCTTTTAACTGCTGAGCTCTCCCTCCAGCTCTCCAGCTCCCAGGGGTGTTAAGGAGCATAGCCCCAGCCCTATCTGCAGTCCGTTGAGGTGTATGGAACCTCCTGGGCAGGCATTGCCTTAGGCTCAGGTGTGCCCTCCCCTTCATCACAAAACCCCAAACCAGGAGCCCACTAAACCTCTCCTCTCTTACTTTGTTTCAGTCGCATGCTT